>NC_042992.1:22531848-22807290 GCF_901001165.1 Salmo trutta | reverse complement strand
CGCCAGTAGATGGTGACAGCCAGAATGGGAGAGACGCAATGCTGTCCCTGATATACTGACAGACAGCCATATAGACAGTGTAGTGTGTGTGTGTGTGTGTGTGTGTGCATAAGCGTGTGTGTGTAGTTGTGTGTGCGTGTGTTTTTATTTTATTTAGTATTTTTCCATGATGGTGGGGTGACAGGAATGAGAGACAGAAGAAGGGAATGTAATTATCTTTCTCTGGGGGGGTTCTATTACGAGCAGGTATTCTGTCATGCAGAGTGTGGCGACACACACACACACTGCAGGGCCACAGCGCGGAGCGGAGTGGTGGAGAGATGTCACAGGCCGTCAAGCAGAAAGCCCGGGCCCTGTCTGCATTTCAAACCCAACTTCCAATTTTCTCCCTCTATCTTTCTTCGTTCTCACTGAAGCTGGAAATAGAGCATGGCACACTTCTGTGGAGAGGCTAGGGAGGCAGGGGAATAAAAGGTAAGCTGCGTTTCATGAGTTCCATGAGCTGTTTGTTAGATTGAAATGACCTGGCTGTATGTTAATGTGGGTAGCTTTAGGGGTAGAGAGAAGGGAGGAAGGCAGGCTGATACAGTGTGTTGGTGTTGGTTCTTTAAAGGAGGAAACTCACCAGACAGATTGTTGGTCTGCACAGTAGGGGGCTGTTCGTTCCCTGTTCTTTCACTTGCTGATGGTGCAGCGTTATGGACCCTCCACCGGTGGGCAACTGACGGATGTCATTTGCGCTCGGTTTGCAAATTACGTCAGCGCTCTGTTCAGAGGTGCTACTTTTAGTACTCTTGGCCGGCAGATGCTCGAAAGTCCTAGCGGTCTGCCCCTGCCTTTAGGGGAGACACGTCATCATGCACTGCTGGAATGAGTGACACTACCGTGGGATTTTCTATAGCACCACAATCTCTCTCTCTCTCTCTCTCTCTCTCTCTCTCTCTCTCTCTCTCTCTCTCTCTCTCTCAATCTCTCTCTCTCTCTCTCTCAATCTCTCTCTCTCTCTCTCTCTCTCTCTCTCTCTCAATCTCTCTCTCTCTCTCTCTCTCTCTCTCTCTCTCTCTCTCTCTCTCTCTCTCTTTCTCTCAATCTCTCTCACTCGTAAATGTCACTGAGGCCTCCTACTGCCCGGTAATCAATCCCAGAGTATTTCTCACTCATTACCTGACAGGGTGAAAAATTGTACGGCATCATTTTATTCTTACAAGGAATCACTCACAGCTGAAAAGGCCTGCAAGCAAATGTACTATAGCTGTAAAAATGCTTTAGAAGGCCCCACACACACAAACTCTTCCACACACGCATGCACACACCAGTATTAACCCTTTGCTAAAATGACCTAATAAAGCCCACTGAGAGAAATAACACCAATGTCAGCCAGGAAATGAGAGAGGGGGGCTAAATACCCTCCAGTGAATTTCAGGGCCATGGAAAGGTGTGTGTGTGTGTGTGTGTGCGTGTGCGTGTGCATATGTGTCCAGGTCCCCTGGTGCTTTGATTGACAGCTCTACTGGAGGGACTGAGCTGTCCCCCTGCCAGTCTGGAGAGGAGAGGAGAGCAGCCTTGGCAGCAGGTGTATGGAGGCGCCGAGAGAGAGAGAGAGGAGAGAAAGAGAGGAGTCAGACAAAAGCTGAGCCTTTGTGCAAAAGCATGGCACCCTAGGACAGATGTCCCATTCATTTTCCCCTTGTTGAGGCATGTCACTATTATGTCTTGGACCCCGACCTACCCATGGGTGCAGTTAACGGAAAAATACCTCTCTGAGTTAGCGCACTGTGTGCATGTTTGTATGTGTGGAGATAGAGGCAAGGACCGCTGTGAGTGTTTGCTTATGTACGTGTGTGTGTGTGTGTGTGTGTGTGTGTGTGTGTGTGTGTGTGTGTGTGTGTGTGTGTGTGTGTGTGTGTGTGTGTGTGGTGTGTGTGTGTGTGTGTGTGTGTGTGTGTGTGTGTGTGTGTGTGGTGTGTGTGTGTGTGTGTGTGACAATGTATTACAGTTTGACTTGCAAATTAGATGTTTGTCCATGTTTTTCTAAATGTCTAAGGGTGAGGTCAAGGTAAAAGTAGACTTTTGAAGTTTAAGTTGAGACACCGTTACCTGACTCCGCAAAAGTGAAACCAAAAACACTGGTGGTTTCACATCTTGTTAAATTAAGGGTTCAGGTTTGGGATAGGGCTAAAATAGGTTTAAGTTTAGGAATTCATTCTGAGTGTTTAAGGGTTAAAGTTTGGTAAGGATTACAACAGAAAAACAGCACTTTGATTGAAGCAACCCTCGACGACGGAGCGCGGCTTTTACACCCATCCACCATCCCCGTCCTAGCAAGTCGCCAGCCTACTTGAAGGTAATAGCACTCACGAGTTGCCCCTAGCGGCTGGTTTTGAAGGCAATTCTAGACATTCTTGGGACCTGGATGGACGTCTAACTGCGACTTCAAACTAAGTGATCTCTTTAGCGTATGTGCTTGTGTGTGTGTTTGTTGATATGTGTATGAAGTAGACCTTCACCTATGTCACACCCTGGCTGAGAGAGGTTGTGACTAAACTCTGTTCAGTACCATAGATCTGACTACACCAGCCAAGGTTTACACCAAGCGCGTAGGGAGCTCTGAATAACTCATAACATATGCCAGCCACACAGGTTCTTTGAGAATGGGCTTGAGTGGAAATACATGAAAGGAAGCCAGAGGCAAGTAACGGTTCACAAATGCATTTCTCTTCCAATTTCAGCTTCAATAAACCATGATGATACAACACAAAACAATCAAACAACAATTAAATCAAACAAAAAAGCAGGGAAAGGAGGGAAAGCATAGCACAACTTTAACTTAAGTCATCATTCCATCAAAACAATACTTCTCTTTGCAAACAAAGGCTTCATAGGAACCTTGCCACAGCTTCAAACCTAGCTTCCCTCTCACCTACATTTTACCCTGGGCGGCTGCACCTCAAACAAAGGAAACAAAGGTTATAAAGGGGCAAGGAAAAACAGGGAGCGAATCACAGATCTCCATGAATCAATCAGTTAGCAAGTCCTAAATTAGGAGAACGTGGGCTGAAGCATTCACAATATGTGTGTGTGTCTGTTCAGTTAGCAAGTCCTAAATTAGGAGACGGTGGGCTGAAGCATTCACAATATGTGTGTGTGTCTGTTCAGTTAGCAAGTCCTAAATTAGGAGACGGTGGGCTGAAGCATTCACAATATGTGTGTGTGTTCATGCGTGCATACTGGCATTCTGTGCATGTGTGTTTGTGTCTGTCTGTGTAAATTACTGAGTTAAAGTGAGTCTGGATAGCACCACCTGTATCTATTTACTCTGTTATGAGACTGGATGTGAACATAAACCGCATTAGACTTCTCCCCAAGTAGGATATATACCAGGTGTCAACCTCTATTTCATCCCCAAGTAGGAAATATACCAGGTGTCACCCTTTATTTCGTCCCCAAGTAGGAAATATACCAGGTGTCACCCTTTATTCCGTCCCCAAGTAGGAAATATACCAGGTGTCACCCTTTAGTCCATCCCCAAGCAGGAAATATACCAGGTGTCACCCTCTATTCCATCTGAGCTCTCAGTGATTGGTTCCTACACTTCATTATGCTAAAAGTGGGGCCTTTTTCCACATCACGTGTGGAGGGCGGAGGGCTTAGAGGGCTGACAGCCAGGAAACCCATCATGGGACCATCTGAGCATGCCGAAACACAAATACAGGATGTTACCCTAGCCAGCTGCTTAGTTAGTAGGGACATGTTTTTAAAAGCTTGTGACTGACAAGGTGGGCCTATACTGTGTAGCCTGGTCTCAAGTCTGTCTGTACTTTGGAGCCAACTACTATGGTCATTCCCTACCAAACATATTCATGTCTGTATTGTGGCATATAGGTGGCCTGATCCCAGAGCTGTTTAAGCCGTCTGGCCAAACAACTGACCACAAGACAGTGACAAACAGATCTGGGACCAGGCTACAGCACAGACACAGACAGTTTGTCTGTCCTCAGTCCTTTACTTACCCAGCATTCCAGCGGTCATGACTACATCATTAGATATAGAAATGGTCAGGACAATTGGATAACAATAACAATACACCAACACCAGTGCTTTGGTAATATTCAAGGCTACTGAAAACAGATAGGCCGGCTGACACGTGAGATCTTTACTGTAAAATGTCAACATTGAGGGTGAGGGTTCCTCGCACCTCCCAGGCGCCGCACGTTTTTGTGCAGAGGGACAGGGAATTGCAAATGGAGCCTCTTCTTTCCGTCTTCCTGCTACAGACATTTTCTAACTGTGGCTTCATGAAGGTCATCATTTGAAAGAAACATGTCAATAATATGCTAAATGTATTCCTCCTCGTCTTGTCCTCAGTGGTGATTTGTCCTGGGATGTACAGCAGTAAAAATCAATCCAGAGATTGAAAAAGGGTACAGTATTAAAAACAAGGCGACAACACTCTGGAGTGGAAAAATCCCTGAGAAAAAGACTAAACAAAAAATACATCCCATACCCTCATCACCCTTCTCTATGATTTAGTAGGTAAGGCTAGCCTGATCTGTTGTTTGGTAGTGTCTAGCTTGCAGCTTTTTGGGAAAAGGGCTATAGCCTGCTCTCTGCAGTTACGGCTAGCCTGATATTTGTGGTTAGTACTAGCCTGATATATGTAGTTAGTACTAGCCTGATATATGTGGTTAGTACTAGCCTGATATATGTGGTTAGTACTAGCCTGATATATGTGGTTAGTGCTAGCCTGATCTATGTGGTTAGTACTAGCCTGATCTATGTGGTTAGTGCTAGCCTGATATTTGTGGTTAGTACTAGCCTGATATATGTGGTTAGCACTAGCCTGATATATGTGGTTAGTACTAGCCTGATATATGTGGTTAGTACTAGCCTGATATATGTGGTTAGTACTAGCCTGACAAATGTGGTTAGTACTAGCCTGATATATGTGGTTAGTACTAGCCTGATATATGTGGTTAATACTAGCCTGATATATGTGGTTAGTGCTAGCCTGATCTATGTGGTTAGTACTAGCCTGATATGTGGTTAGTGCTAGCCTGATATTTGTGGTTAGTACTAGCCTGATATATGTGGTTAGTACTAGCCTGATATATGTGGTTAGTACTAGCCTGATATATGTGGTTAGTGCTAGTCTGATATATGTGGTTAGTGCTAGTCTGATATATGTGGTTTGTACTAGCCTGATATATGTGGTTAGTGCTAGTCTGATATATGTGGTTAATACTAGCCTGATATATGTGGTTAGTGCTAGTCTGATATATGTGGTTTGTACTAGCCTGATATATGTGGTTAGTGCTAGTCTGATATATGTGGTTTGTACTAGCCTGATATATGTGGTTAGTGCTAGTCTGATATATGTGGTTAATACTAGCCTGATATATGTGGTTAATACTAGCCTGATATATGTGGTTAGTACTAGCCTGATATATGTGGTTAATACTAGCCTGATATATGTGGTTAGTGCTAGCCTGATATATGTGGTTAATACTAGCCTGATATATGTGGTTAGTACTAGCCTGATATATGTGGTTAGTACTAGCCTGATATATGTGGTTAGTACTAGCCTGATCTATGTGGTTAGTACTAGTCTGATATATGTGGTTAGTGCTAGTCTGATATATGTGGTTAGTGCTAGCCTGATATATGTGGTTAATACTAGCCTGATATATGTGGTTAGTACTAGCCTGATATATGTGGTTAGTGCTAGCCTGATATATGTGGTTAGTACTAGCCTGATATATGTGGTTAGTACTAGCCTGATATATGTGGTTAGTACTAGCCTGATATATGTGGTTAGTACTAGCCTGATATATGTGGTTAGTACTAGCCTGATCTATGTGGTTAGTACTATCCTGATATATGTGGTTAGTGCTAGTCTGATATATGTGGTTAGTGCTAGCCTGATATATGTGGTTAATACTAGCCTGATATATGTGGTTAGTACTAGCCTGATATATGTGGTTAGTGCTAGCCTGATATATGTGGTTAGTACTAGCCTGATATATGTGGTTAGTACTAGCCTGATATATGTGGTTAATACTAGCCTGATATATGTGGTTAGTACTAGCCTGATAGCCTGATCTATGTGGTTAGTACTAGCCTGATAGCCTGATCTATGTGGTTAGTGATAGCCTGATAGCCTGATCTATATGGTTAGTGCTAGCCTGATAGCCTGATCTATGTGGTTAGTGATAGCCTGATAGCCTGATCTATGTGGTTAGTGCTAGCCTGATAGTTTGATTTTTGTGGTTAGTGATACCCTGATAGCCTGATCTATGTGGTTAGTGCTAGCCTGATCTATGTGGTTAGTGATAGCCTGATCTATGTGGTTAGAGCTAGCCTGATATCCTGATCTATGTGGTTAGAGCTAGCCTGATCTATGTGGTTAATACTAAACTGATGTGTTGTCCTCCAGTTGAGAGAGGCTTCGAGGCTCAGCCTTCCTGTACCTTCTGTTAACACAGGGGCTTCAGCGCAGAGAGTTGATAACAAATGTGCTCGGTCAAGCCTCTGCTGCTCTGATAAACAAACGAGTGTTAGGCCCATCTCTCTCTCTGCTCTACCTTTCCACTTCCCTCTCTTTTTTTCCATCCCTCTCTCTCTTCACATCCTCCCCACTTCCTCCCCACTGGGACTAGTCTCCTTTCTGCGCGACTAATCCTCTATGCGTGCCATGAGAATCTCACCACCTCACACGTGTGCGCACACATGCACGCATACATGCACGAATGTATGCACACACGCACACCAGTACCACCCCCAACCCTTGCCAAAATATCACCCAATAGCGTGGTGATAATCCTGCTACTGCTGAATTGCTTCAATCTGAGACTGAGCACCCCAATTGTAAGGAACGACGCTGGAGAAGAGAAGCAAGTACGGGGAGTTGACATTTAATTTGGAACGGACATGCAACAGGACAGGAACCGCGTCAGAATTGGGTAACACAAAGACAGACGACAATCAATGCTGAGGCAGGGAATGGAGCAGACAGATATAGGGGAGGTAATAAGGGAGGTAATAAAACAGGTAATTGAATCCAGGTGAGTCCAATGAATCGTTACAAGGGAAGGCAGGTGAGCATAATGATGGTGGCAGGAGTGCGTAATGATGGTGGCAGAAGTGCGTAATGATGGTGGGGTAATGATGGTGGCAGGAGTGCGTAGTGCAGGGCAGCCTGGCGCCCTCGAGCACCGGGGGGGGTGAGCGGGAGCAGACGTGACACCAATGAAAGATCTGTCTATCCCTCATCTATCCCTCCATGTATCCCTCATCTATCCCTCCATGTATCCCTCATCTATCCCTCCATGTATCCCTCATCTATCCCTCCATGTATCCCTCATCTATCCCTCCATGTATCCCTCATCTATCCCTCCATGTATCCCTCATCTATCCCTCATGTATCCCTCATGCTATCCCTCCAGGTACCCTCATCTATCCCTTCATGTATCGCCTCATCTATCCCTCCACTGTATCCCTCATCTATCCCTCCATGTATCCCTTCATCTATCCCTTAATGATCCCTCCAGTATCCCTCATTATCCTAAGTATCCATCACTATCCCTTCCTTGTATCCCTCATCTTATACCTCCATGTATCCCCTCATCTATCCCATGTATCCCTCCATTATACCTCCATGTATTACCTATCTATCCCCCATGTATTATCATTATCCTTAATGTACCTCCATCTATCCCTCCATGTATCCCTCATCTATCCCTCCATGTATCCCTCATCTATCCCTCCATGTATCCCTCCATGTACCCCATCTATCCCTCCATGTATCCCTCATCTATCCCTTAATGTATCCCTCCATGTATCCCTCATCTATCCCTCCATGTATCCCTCATCTATCCCTCCATGTATCCCTCATCTATCCCTCCATGTATCCCTCATCTATCCCTCCATGTATCCCTCATCTATCCCTCCATGTATCCCTCATCTATCCCTTAATGTATCCCTCATCTATCCCTCCATGTATCCCTCATCTATCCCTCCATGTATCCCTCATCTATCCCTCCATGTATCCCTCATCTATCCCTCCATGTATCCCTCATCTATCCCTTAATGTATCTCTCATCTATCCCTCCATGTATCCCTCATCTATCCCTCCATGTATCCCTCATCTATCCCTCCATGTATCCCTCATCTATCCCTCCATGTATCCCTCATCTATCCCTTAATGTATCCCTCATCTATCCCTCCATGTATCCCTCATCTATCCCTCCATGTATCCCTCATCTATCCCTTAATGTATCCCTCATCTATCCCTCCATGTATCCCTCATCTATCCCTCCATGTATTCCTCATCTATCCCTCATCTGGGGCGGCAGGTAGCCTAGTGGTTAGAGCGTTGGACTAGTAACCGAAAGGCTGCAAGATCAAATCCCCGAGCTGACAAGGTAAAAATCTGTCGTTCCGCCCCTGAACAAGGCAGTTGTTCCTAGGCCGTCATTGAAAATAAGAATTTGTTCTTAACTGACTTGCCTAGTTAAATAAAGGTAAAACAAATCTAATAAAAATCTATCCCTCCATGGATCCCTCCATGTATCCCTGACTGGAGAGCCCAGCATTGGATGTAGCTCCATAAAAAAGGCTTATGGAGCTCAAATTTGTTTCATCACTGTGCAATACTGATTACCACCATATGGCTTTCCTGTAGACAAACAAAAGACAAAAGAAACATCAACAGTGTGTTGTTTTGAAGTATTCATATCACATTACCAGGATTAATTGACTTAAATCAATGAATGATTGTTGGCAGATACACCATTAATGATTACAGATTTAAAAAATAAATACAATGAAATATTAAATAATACAAATAAATATAACTGTTTCTTTACAAATGAGTAATTTCATTCATTTGGTTCTATGAAATGAGGGAACTCTAACTCCTTACCAATTCCTGTTACCATTTATTGGATGTGTGATTGCCAATGGACCTCTGTAGCTCAGTAAGTAGAGCACGGTCCTCTGTATCTCAGTTGGTAGAGCATGGTCCTCTGTAGATCAGTTAGTAGAGCATGGTCCTCTGTAGATCAGTTGGTAGAGCACGGTCCTCTGTATCTCAGTTGATAGAGCATGGTCCTCTGTAGCTCAGTTAGTAGAGCATGGTCCTCTGTAGATCAGTTAGTAGAGCATGGTCCTCTGTAGCTCAGTTAGTAGAGCATGGTCCTCTGTAGATCAATTAGTAGAGCATGGTCCTCTGTAGATCAGTTAGTAGAGCATGGTCCTCTGTAGATCAGTTGGTAGAGCATGGTCCTCTGTAGATCAGTTAGTAGAGCATGGTCCTCTGTAGATCAGTTAGTAGAGCATGGTCCTCTGTAGATCAGTTAATAGAGCATGGTCCTCTGTAGCTCAGTTAGTAGAGCATGGTCCTCTGTAGATCAGTTAGTAGAGCATGGTCCTCTGTAGCTCAGTTAGTAGAGCATGGTCCTCTGTAGCTCAGTTAGTAGAGCATGGTCCTCTGTAGATCAATTAGTAGAGCATGGTCCTCTGTAGCTCAGTTGGTAGAGCATGGTCCTCTGTAGCTCAGTTAGTAGAGCATGGTCCTATGTAGCTCAGTTAGTAGAACATGGTCCTCTGTAGCTCAGTTGGTGGAGATTGGTCCTCTGTAGATCAGTTAGTAGAGCATGGTCCTCTGTAGATCAGTTAGTAGAGCACGGTCCTCTGTATCTCAGTTGGTAGAGCACGGTCCTCTGTAGATCAGTTAGTAGAGCATGGTCCTCTTTAGCTCAGTTAGTAGAGCATGGTCCTCTGCAGATCTGTTAGTAGAGCATGGTCCTCTGTAGCTCAGTTAGTAGAGCATGGTCCTCTGTAGTTCAGTTAGTAGAGCATGGTCCTCTGTAGATCAGTTGGTAGAGCATGGTCCTCTGTAGATCAGTTAGTAGAGCATGGTCCTCTGTAGTTCAGTTAGTAGAGCACGGTCCTCTGTAGATCAGTTAGTAGAGCATGGTCCTCTGTAGATCAGTTGGTAGAGCACTGTCCTTTGTAGACCAGTTAGTAGAGCATGGTCCTCTGTAGCTCAGTTAGTAGAGCAATGTCCTCTGTAGATCAGTTAGTAGAGCATGGTCCTCTGTAGACCAGTTAGTAGAGCATGGTCCTCTGTAGATCAGTTGGTAGAACATGGTCCTCTGTAGATCAGTTAGTAGAGCATGGTCCTCTTTAGCTCAGTTAGTAGAGCATGGTCCTCTGTAGATCAGTTGGTAGAGAATGGTCCTCTGTATCTCAGTTGGTAGAGCATGGTCCTCCGTAGATCAGTTGGTAGAGCATGGTCCTCTGTAGATCAGTTAGTAGAGCACGGTCCTCTGTAGATCAGTTAGTAGAGCATGGTCCTCTGTAGCTCAGTTAGTAGAGCACGGTCTTCTGTAGATCAGTTAGTAGAGCACGGTCCTCTGTAGATCAGTTAGTAGAGCATGGTCCTCTGTAGATCAGTTAGTAGAGCACGGTCCTCTGTAGACCAGTTAGTAGAGCATGGTCCTCTGTAGATCAGTTAGTAGAGCATGGTCCTCTGTAGATCAGTTAGTAGAGCATGGTCCTCTGTAGATCAGTTGGTAGAGCACGGTCCTCTGTAGATCAGTTAGTAGAGCACGGTCCTCTGTAGATCAGTTAGTAGAGCATGGTCCTCTGTAGATCAGTTAGTAGAGCACGGTCCTCTGTAGATCAGTTGGTAGAGCATGGTCCTCTGTAGCTCAGTTAGTAGAGCACAGTCCTCTGTAGACCAGTTAGTAGAGCACGGTCCTCTGTAGCTCAGTTAGTAGAGCACAGTCCTCTGTAGACCAGTTAGTAGAGCATGGTCCTCTGTAGATCAGTTGATAGAGCATGGTCCTCCGTAGATCAGTTGGTAGAGCATGGTCCTCTGTAGATCAGTTAGTAGAGCACGGTCCTCTGTAGATCAGTTAGTAGAGCATGGTCCTCTGTAGCTCAGTTAGTAGAGCACGGTCCTCTGTAGATCAGTTAGTAGAGCACGGTCCTCTGTAGATCAGTTAGTAGAGCATGGTACTCTGTAGATCAGTTAGTAGAGCACGGTCCTCTGTAGACCAGTTAGTAGAGCATGGTCCTCTGTAGATCAGTTAGTAGAGCATGGTCCTCTGTAGATCAGTTAGTAGAGCATGGTCCTCTGTAGATCAGTTGGTAGAGCACGGTCCTCTGTAGATCAGTTAGTAGAGCACGGTCCTCTGTAGATCAGTTAGTAGAGCATGGTCCTCTGTAGATCAGTTAGTAGAGCACGGTCCTCTGTAGATCAGTTGGTAGAGCATGGTCCTCTGTAGCTCAGTTAGTAGAGCACAGTCCTCTGTAGACCAGTTAGTAGAGCACGGTCCTCTGTAGCTCAGTTAGTAGAGCACAGTCCTCTGTAGACCAGTTAGTAGAGCATGGTCCTCTGTAGATCAGTTGATAGAGCATGGTCCTCCGTAGATCAGTTGGTAGAGCATGGTCCTCTGTAGATCAGTTAGTAGAGCACGGTCCTCTGTAGATCAGTTAGTAGAGCATGGTCCTCTGTAGCTCAGTTAGTAGAGCACGGTCCTCTGTAGATCAGTTAGTAGAGCACGGTCCTCTGTAGATCAGTTAGTAGAGCATGGTCCTCTGTAGATCAGTTAGTAGAGCACGGTCCTCTGTAGACCAGTTAGTAGAGCATGGTCCTCTGTAGATCAGTTAGTAGAGCACGGTCCTCTGTAGCTCAGTTAGTAGAGCACAGTCCTCTGTAGACCAGTTAGTAGAGCATGGTCCTCTGTAGCTCAGTTAGTAGAGCATGGTCCTCTGTAGATCAGTTAGTAGAGCATGGTCCTCTGTAGATCAGTTGGTAGAGCATGGTCCTCTGTAGCTCAGTTAGTAGAGCATGGTCCTCTGTAGATCAGTTAGTAGAGCATGGTCCTCTGTATCTCAGTTGATAGAGCATGGTCCTCTGTAGCTCAGTTAGTAGAGCATGGTCCTCTGTAGATCAGTTAGTAGAGCATGGTCCTCTGTAGATCAGTTGGTAGAGCATGGTCCTCTGTAGCTCAGTTAGTAGAGCATGGTCCTCTGTAGATCAGTTAGTAGAGCATGGTCCTCTGTAGATCAGTTGGTAGAGCATGGTCCTCTGTATCTCAGTTGGTAGAGCATGGTCCTCTGTAGATCAGTTAGTAGAGCATGGTCCTCTGTAGATCAGTTGGTAGAGCACGGTCCTCTGTAGATCAGTTAGTAGAGCATGGTCCTCTGTAGATCAGTTAGTAGAGCACGGTCCTCTGTAGATCAGTTAGTAGAGCACGGTCCTCTGTAGATCAGTTGGTAGAGCACGGACCTCTGTATCTCAGTTGGTAGAGCATGGTCCTCTGTAGCTCAGTTAGTAGAGCACGGTCCTCTGTAGATCAGTTGGTAGAGCACGGTCCTCTGTAGATCAGTTAGTAGAGCATGGTCCTCTGTAGATCAGTTGGTAGAGCACGGTCCTCTGTAGATCAGTTAGTAGAGCATGGTCCTCTGTAGACCAGTTAGTAGAGCATGGTCCTCTGTAGACCAGTTAGTAGAGCATGGTCCTCTGTAGCTCAGTTGGTAGAGCATGGTCCTCTGTAGATCAGTTAGTAGAGCATGGTCCTCTGTAGCTCAGTTAGTAGAGCATGGTCCTCTGTAGATCAGTTAGTAGAGCATGGTCCTCTGTAGATCAGTTAGTAGAGCATGGTCCTCTGTAGCTCAGTTAGTAGAGCATGGTCCTCTGTAGATCAATTAGTAGAGCATGGTCCTCTGTAGATCAGTTAGTAGAGCATGGTCCTCTGTAGATCAGTTGGTAGAGCATGGTCCTCTGTAGATCAGTTAGTAGAGCATGGTCCTCTGTAGATCAGTTAGTAGAGCATGGTCCTCTGTAGATCAGTTAATAGAGCATGGTCCTCTGTAGCTCAGTTAGTAGAGCATGGTCCTCTGTAGATCAGTTAGTAGAGCATGGTCCTCTGTAGCTCAGTTAGTAGAGCATGGTCCTCTGTAGCTCAGTTAGTAGAGCATGGTCCTCTGTAGATCAATTAGTAGAGCATGGTCCTCTGTAGCTCAGTTGGTAGAGCATGGTCCTCTGTAGCTCAGTTAGTAGAGCATGGTCCTATGTAGCTCAGTTAGTAGAACATGGTCCTCTGTAGCTCAGTTGGTGGAGATTGGTCCTCTGTAGATCAGTTAGTAGAGCATGGTCCTCTGTAGATCAGTTAGTAGAGCACGGTCCTCTGTATCTCAGTTGGTAGAGCACGGTCCTCTGTAGATCAGTTAGTAGAGCATGGTCCTCTTTAGCTCAGTTAGTAGAGCATGGTCCTCTGCAGATCTGTTAGTAGAGCATGGTCCTCTGTAGCTCAGTTAGTAGAGCATGGTCCTCTGTAGTTCAGTTAGTAGAGCATGGTCCTCTGTAGATCAGTTGGTAGAGCATGGTCCTCTGTAGATCAGTTAGTAGAGCATGGTCCTCTGTAGTTCAGTTAGTAGAGCACGGTCCTCTGTAGATCAGTTAGTAGAGCATGGTCCTCTGTAGATCAGTTGGTAGAGCACTGTCCTTTGTAGACCAGTTAGTAGAGCATGGTCCTCTGTAGCTCAGTTAGTAGAGCAATGTCCTCTGTAGATCAGTTAGTAGAGCATGGTCCTCTGTAGACCAGTTAGTAGAGCATGGTCCTCTGTAGATCAGTTGGTAGAACATGGTCCTCTGTAGATCAGTTAGTAGAGCATGGTCCTCTTTAGCTCAGTTAGTAGAGCATGGTCCTCTGTAGATCAGTTGGTAGAGCATGGTCCTCTGTATCTCAGTTGGTAGAGCATGGTCCTCCGTAGATCAGTTGGTAGAGCATGGTCCTCTGTAGATCAGTTAGTAGAGCACGGTCCTCTGTAGATCAGTTAGTAGAGCATGGTCCTCTGTAGCTCAGTTAGTAGAGCACGGTCTTCTGTAGATCAGTTAGTAGAGCACGGTCCTCTGTAGATCAGTTAGTAGAGCATGGTCCTCTGTAGATCAGTTAGTAGAGCACGGTCCTCTGTAGACCAGTTAGTAGAGCATGGTCCTCTGTAGATCAGTTAGTAGAGCATGGTCCTCTGTAGATCAGTTAGTAGAGCATGGTCCTCTGTAGATCAGTTGGTAGAGCACGGTCCTCTGTAGATCAGTTAGTAGAGCACGGTCCTCTGTAGATCAGTTAGTAGAGCATGGTCCTCTGTAGATCAGTTAGTAGAGCACGGTCCTCTGTAGATCAGTTGGTAGAGCATGGTCCTCTGTAGCTCAGTTAGTAGAGCACAGTCCTCTGTAGACCAGTTAGTAGAGCACGGTCCTCTGTAGCTCAGTTAGTAGAGCACAGTCCTCTGTAGACCAGTTAGTAGAGCATGGTCCTCTGTAGATCAGTTGATAGAGCATGGTCCTCCGTAGATCAGTTGGTAGAGCATGGTCCTCTGTAGATCAGTTAGTAGAGCACGGTCCTCTGTAGATCAGTTAGTAGAGCATGGTCCTCTGTAGCTCAGTTAGTAGAGCACGGTCCTCTGTAGATCAGTTAGTAGAGCACGGTCCTCTGTAGATCAGTTAGTAGAGCATGTTCCTCTGTAGATCAGTTAGTAGAGCACGGTCCTCTGTAGACCAGTTAGTAGAGCATGGTCCTCTGTAGATCAGTTAGTAGAGCATGGTCCTCTGTAGATCAGTTAGTAGAGCATGGTCCTCTGTAGATCAGTTGGTAGAGCACGGTCCTCTGTAGATCAGTTAGTAGAGCACGGTCCTCTGTAGATCAGTTAGTAGAGCATGGTCCTCTGTAGATCAGTTAGTAGAGCACGGTCCTCTGTAGATCAGTTGGTAGAGCATGGTCCTCTGTAGCTCAGTTAGTAGAGCACAGTCCTCTGTAGACCAGTTAGTAGAGCACGGTCCTCTGTAGCGCAGTTAGTAGAGCACAGTCCTCTGTAGACCAGTTAGTAGAGCATGGTCCTCTGTAGATCAGTTGATAGAGCATGGTCCTCCGTAGATCAGTTGGTAGAGCATGGTCCTCTGTAGATCAGTTAGTAGAGCACGGTCCTCTGTAGATCAGTTAGTAGAGCATGGTCCTCTGTAGCTCAGTTAGTAGAGCACGGTCCTCTGTAGATCAGTTAGTAGAGCACGGTCCTCTGTAGATCAGTTAGTAGAGCATGGTCCTCTGTAGATCAGTTAGTAGAGCACGGTCCTCTGTAGACCAGTTAGTAGAGCATGGTCCTCTGTAGATCAGTTAGTAGAGCACGGTCCTCTGTAGCTCAGTTAGTAGAGCACAGTCCTCTGTAGACCAGTTAGTAGAGCATGGTCCTCTGTAGCTCAGTTAGTAGAGCATGGTCCTATGTAGCTCAGTTAGTAGAACATGGTCCTCTGTAGCTCAGTTGGTGGAGATTGGTCCTCTGTAGCTCAGTTAGTAGAGCAATGTCCTCTGTAGATCAGTTAGTAGAGCATGGTCCTCTGTAGATCAGTTGGTAGAACATGGTCCTCTGTAGATCAGTTAGTAGAGCATGGTCCTCTTTAGCTCAGTTAGTAGAGCATGGTCCTCTGTAGATCAGTTGGTAGAGCATGGTCCTCTGTATCTCAGTTGGTAGAGCATGGTCCTCCGTAGATCAGTTGGTAGAGCATGGTCCTCTGTAGATCAGTTAGTAGAGCACGGTCCTCTGTAGATCAGTTAGTAGAGCATGGTCCTCTGTAGCTCAGTTAGTAGAGCACGGTCCTCTGTAGATCAGTTAGTAGAGCACGGTCCTCTGTAGATCAGTTAGTAGAGCATGGTCCTCTGTAGATCAGTTAGTAGAGCACGGTCCTCTGTAGACCAGTTAGTAGAGCATGGTCCTCTGTAGATCAGTTAGTAGAGCATGGTCCTCTGTAGATCAGTTAGTAGAGCATGGTCCTCTGTAGATCAGTTGGTAGAGCACGGTCCTCTGTAGATCAGTTAGTAGAGCACGGTCCTCTGTAGATCAGTTAGTAGAGCATGGTCCTCTGTAGATCAGTTAGTAGAGCACGGTCCTCTGTAGAACAGTTGGTAGAGCATGGTCCTCTGTAGCTCAGTTAGTAGAGCACAGTCCTCTGTAGACCAGTTAGTAGAGCACGGTCCTCTGTAGCTCAGTTAGTAGAGCACAGTCCTCTGTAGACCAGTTAGTAGAGCATGGTCCTCTGTAGATCAGTTGATAGAGCATGGTCCTCCGTAGATCAGTTGGTAGAGCATGGTCCTCTGTAGATCAGTTAGTAGAGCACGGTCCTCTGTAGATCAGTTAGTAGAGCATGGTCCTCTGTAGCTCAGTTAGTAGAGCACGGTCCTCTGTAGATCAGTTAGTAGAGCACGGTCCTCTGTAGATCAGTTAGTAGAGCATGGTCCTCTGTAGATCAGTTAGTAGAGCACGGTCCTCTGTAGACCAGTTAGTAGAGCATGGTCCTCTGTAGCTCAGTTGGTAGAGCATGGTCCTCTGTAGCTCAGTTGGTAGAGCACGGTCCTCTGTAGATCAGTTGGTAGAGCATGGTCCTCTGTAGATCAGTTGGTAGAGCATGGTCCTCTGTAGATCAGTTGGTAGAGCACGGTCCTCTGTAGACCAGTTAGTAGAGCATGGTCCTCTGTAGATCAGTTAGTAGAGCATGGTCCTCTGTAGATCAGTTGGTAGAGCATGGTCCTCTGTAGCTCAGTTAGTAGAGCATGGTCCTCTGTAGCTCAGTTAGTAGAGCATGGTCCTCTGTAGATCAGTTAGTAGAGCATGGTCCTCTGTAGCTCAGTTGGTAGAGCATGGTCCTCTGTAGCTCAGTTGGTAGAGCATGGTCCTCTGTAGCTCAGTTAGTAGAGCACAGTCCTCTGTAGACCAGTTAGTAGAGCACGGTCCTCTGTAGATCAGTTAGTAGAGCACGGTCCTCTGTAGATCAGTTGGTAGAGCATGGTCCTCTGTAGATCAGTTGGTAGAGCATGGTCCTCTGTAGATCAGTTGGTAGAGCATGGTCCTCTGTAGATCAGTTAGTAGAGCACGGTCCTCTGTAGATCAGTTAGTAGAGCACGGTCCTCTGTAGATCAGTTAGTAGAGCATATTCTTCTGTAGCTCAGTTAGTAGAGCATGGTCCTCTGTAGCTCAGTTAGTAGAGCATGGTCCTCTGTAGATCAGTTAGTAGAGCACGGTCCTCTGTTGATCAGTTAGTAGAGCACGGTCCTCTGTAGCTCAGTTAGTAGAGCATGGTCCTCTGTAGATCAGTTAGTAGAGCACGGTCCTCTGTAGATCAGTTAGTAGAGCACGGTCCTCTGTAGATCAGTTAGTAGAGCATGGTCCTCTGTATCTCAGTTGGTAGAGCATGGAGCTTGTAACGCCTGGATAGTGGGATATATTCCGGGGACCAAACATACATAAAACATTTATGCACACATGTCTGTAAGTGTCTTTGGATAAAAGTGTCAGCTTAATTAGCATATACAGTTCAGAAAGTATTCAGACAAATTTTAAATTTGATTAAATCCAAATTTTCCCCGTAATGGCAAATCGAAAAAACACGTTTTTAGACGTTTAAAAAAATAATAAAATGAAATAGCTTATTTACATAAGTATTCAGACCCTTTGCTATGACACTCAAAATTGAGCTCAGGTGCATCCTGTTTCCATTGATCATCCTTGAGATATTTCTACAACTTTATTGGAGTCCACTTGTGGTAAATTCAATTGATTGGGCATGACTTGGATAGGCACACACTTGTCTATATAAGATCCCACAGTTAACAGTGCATGTCAGAGCAAATACCAAAGCCATGATGTCGAAGTAATTGTCCGTATAGCTCCGAGACAGGATTGTGTCGAGGCACAGAACAGGGGAAGGGTACCAAAAAATGTCTGCAGCATTGATGGACCCCAAGTGGTCTCCATCATTCCTAAATCGAAGCAGTTTGGAAACACCAAAACTCTTCCTAGAGCTGGCCAAACTGAGCAAATGGGGGGAGAAGAGCCTTGGTCAGGGGGTGACCAAGAACCTGATGGTCACTCTGACAGAGCTCTAGAGTTCCTCTGTGAAGATGGGAGAACCTTCCAGAAGGACAACCATCTCACCAGCACTCCAACAATCAGGCCTTTACGGTAGAGTGGCCAGACAGAAGCCACTCCTCAGTAAAAGGCACAAGATGGCCCTCTTGGAGTTTGCCAAAAGGCACCTAAAGGACTCTCAGACCATGAGAAATAAGATTCTCTGGTCTGACGAAACCAAGATTGAACTCTTTGGCCTGAATTCCAAATGGCACCATCACTAAGGTGAAGCATGGTGGTGGCAGCATCATGCTGTGGGGATGTTTTTCAGCAGCAAGGACTGGGACACTAGTCAGGATAGAAAACCTGATGCAGAGCGCGCAGGACCTCAGACTGGGGCGAAGGTGAACCTTCTAACAGGACAATAAGCACACAGCCAAGACAATGCAGGAGTGGCTTCGGGACAAGTCTCTGAATGTCCTTGAGAGGCCCAGCCAGAGTCCGGACTTGAACCCGATCGAACATCTCTGGAGAGACCTGAAAAAACCTGACAGAGTTTGAGAGGATCTGCAGGGAAGAATGGCAGAAACTCCCCAAATACTCAAAACTTCAACAAAGTACTGAGTAAAGGGTCTGAATATGTATGTAAATGTGATAATTCAGTTTTTATTTTCAATACATTTGAAACATTTTATAAAAACCTGTTTTTGCTCTGTCATTATTGGGTATTGTTTGTAGATTGATGAGGGGGAAAAAAATATTTAATACATTTTGGAATGAGGCTGTAAAATAACAAAATGTGGAAAAAGGGAAAAGGGGAAGGGGTCTGAATACTTTCCGAATGCACTGTATTTCTAAATAGTGTTTGTATTATGTTAGGTCATTATATTAACCGATGAGCAGATACAAAGAAGCAGATGGAGGCTGGGAATGGACTGAGACTGAACTCAATCGATGCAATTTCTGTAATCACACCTATATTACGTTATAATAACATACGATGTATCATGTTTTGTCCTTTTACAGTTACATTTAACATTTAAGTGTTTCTTTACAGAAGCAATGCTGGACAGTGTAAAATGTGTTTTTATACTGTTTGTTGAAATACTGTAAACATGAAAACATGAATATTGCCTCTGATCTCAGAAGTGTTTAAGCCTGTTCTAACCTGACAGTCTATGACAGACCCCAGCCATGTCTGTCGAAACCTCTCCTCTCCTCTCCTCTCCTCTCCTCTCCTCTTCTCACCCACTGCTTTATTTACTGATCTGAGAGAAGCACATTCTCCTCAACAGTCAGCATCTGTATCCATCTGTACTCCTCTTTGATCAAAAATGGATTAAAATATTACCTTTAAATGCTCTTTTTTTTCTTCCTCCTCTGCGCACCAGTAAACACGAAATGAAGTGCAAGGTGAATGTTCCCACAAATCCCACAGAGTGTAAGAAGATAAACAGAATCATTGAGTTTGCCATTGAAATGATCTTATAAAGTTTTTATATTAGATACGTTTATTGCATTATGGATGGGGGGTTCCTTCCAGAAGTGCTCATTCTGTTTCTCAAGGGCTTCATCTAACGTTGAATTATAGAACATAATCACGAAATAGGTTTTTAACAATGTATGCTTTTAGGGAATTACAGTGTACCCATTTAAACTGTGAGGTGCTCTTTCATTTCATCCAAACATAGAAGTGATTTGTTTTGATGTTGAGTTTTGATGTTTTGATGTTGAGTAAATTAATTTAACAACACACAAACTGTAATTATAATTTTCTTCTCTTCTGGGACAAGAATGGGAACAATAACTTGTAAACTAAGTGTATACTACAACTCCACTCACATGGTAGTCAATCACAAGCCACAAATGATTAGAATAGCATTTTGGAGAATTATATTTGTTGTTTATGATGTGTGATATCGTGATAAACGGTTTATGAAGGTTTCATTAAAAACTTATTTGATGTATAGTCCCATGTTTAGGGGACCTGCATGGTTCTGGTTCCGGGTCGGCTTATAAGTCCATCTGTGGACACCGTATATCGAAATGGCTTGCATTGAGCAGTAGCCCCAATTCTCACGGACACAGGAGTATGTCTCTTCTGCCTGTATGAATCAGGATATGAAATCTGACACCACTTGAAGCTGGGATGTCCCTCTTACCATTTAATTCGCTCTTCCGAATGTCCACCAACTCCTGGCTGAACCCTGCGTCACAGCCACTAACATCGCATATGCCAGGAATCCTTACATCGTAACGCAGCAGGAGAGAGTGGTTTCGTAGCACATTCAGAGATCAATTTATAGAGAGAGATCAATATAAGGCCACTCTAAAATGTGCAGTTTTGTCACACAACACAATGCCACAGATGTCTCAAGTTTTGAAGGAGTGTGCAATTGGCATGATGACTGCAGGAATGTCCACCAGAGCTGTTGCCAGAGAATTGAATATTAATTTATCTACCATAAGCTGCCTCCAACTTCATTTTAGAGAATTTGGCAGTATGTCCAACCGGTCTCACAACTGCAGACCACATGTATGGCGTCGTGTGGGCGAGCGGTTTCCTGATGTCAACTTTGTGAACAGAGTGCCCCATTGTGGCTGTGGGTAAGGGCAGGCATAAACTACGGACAATCAATGGCAATTTGAATGCACAGAGTTACCGTGAACAGATCTTGAGGCCCATTGTTGTGCCGTTCATCCGCTGCCATCACCTCATGTTCCCAGTCCTTCCATGGCCTGCATACACATCAATCATGTCACCCATTGAGCATGTTTGGGATGCTCTGGATCGACATGTTCAACAGCGTGTTCCATTTCCTGCCAATATCCATTAACTTCACACAACCATTGAAGAGGTGTGGGACAACATTCAACATGCCACAATCAACAGCCTGATCAACTCAATGCAATGGAGGTGTGTGAGGCAAATGGTGGTCACACCAGAACTGACTGGTTTTCTGATCCACACCCCTACTTTTTTTTAAGGTATCTGTGATCAATAGATGCATATCTGTATTCCCAGTCATGAAATCCATAGATTAGGGCCTGATTTCCTTATTAGAACTGTAACTCAGAAAAATCTTAGAAATTGTTGCGTTTATATTTTTGTTCCATATATTTTTTTACCAGAAAGGTGATATTTTAACCTTTCTTGGAGTATGCAGCATTACTAGTTATTGTTTATGGCCCTTTCATGATAAATAATTACTTTTGGGGATTACACAGATTACATTTTCGATTGCATTTAGCTACAATGGGCAATCTGTAGTAACTACATACAATTTTGGATTTAGAAATTAATTATTCATTGATTCTTGAGGAACATAACTTTTTCCATTTAGTAAAATTTTCGTACCTCATCAGAACCCAAAATATAATCTTGTTTAACTCCAATGTTTGTAAACAAAGTTCATGTAAACAAACATTGGATACCATCAAAACATGGTTAAACCTATAGTTTTGATATGATTGACCATCAGTCCTTGCATCCATAGATCTGTCAATGAATTTGAGAGTGGTTACATTTCTCCAGTCCCATCTCTCAGATGTTAACCAAACAGTGATGGGAAGGGCACGTTGTTATTGTTTCAACTGCTGATTGCCGCTTTAAGCCTTATAAGTTATAATTAATTTTAAATGTTACCCAATAAATAAGTACAACTAAGATTAACATACAGCATTCTGTTCAGACCGATCTAGAATATGGAAATAATCTCTATCTCCTTCTCAGTCTCTCCTTTCCTCCCTTTCCCTCCCTCCTCCCCAGGTCAACAATAAAACGATCCGAGCCACAGATTGACTTATCTACCTGAATCCAATTTTCATGTTCACTGACTGCAGTGAGCGCCTCCACTCCTCACTGGATGAATTACGCAGCGTTCTGTATCAGCTCTTGATAAACAGATGGAACATTGCAGCCAGCCGCTCTAAAGTGAAAATGCAACTGAGAGTACCCGTTATGAATAAATGAGTGTAGGATACCAAAAATACACATTTCAGAGGGGAAGGTTTTTATTTAGAAACCGGAACCATAATCTGGTGTGTATTTTGTTATGCATCCCGATTCTCCAAATTTTTATCAAGTGTGCACTTGTACTTACACTCTCCACCATGGATTTAAAGACATCCTTCAGCAACGTTTTAACTTTTCATGTTGAAAGTGAAATCCTAAGCATAAATACAGTAAAGTACACACTAAAGGGTAAAAATTTTTTTAAAAACATGCCTATTTGTTTTTTTAGACATAACTGGAAACTTCAAGGAGTCGGTCGTTCTAGGTGTTGGTCTGATGGGAATCTGTGATGTCTTCGGCTTCCCCACTTGCTTGAGCGACAATAGAGGACTAAAGAGAAAAGGTCCACCTTACAACTTGTGCTGTGTCATGACTTACTTGGACCACCTATTGAGACGTTTGTTAAGGAAATCAGGTGGTAAATGAGGTGAAAAAGAGACAGGAGTGTGCCACTTCAAATGCATTGGATTGGTGTAAGCATTGGCTGGAGGGAGTTTCTACTATGTTTTAATTCATGACGGCATAATCGAAGTGCACTGCAGAAAGGGGAAAGGATTGAGAGTTATTTTGCTTACGTAGACAATTATCCTTTCAAATCTTCAACTCTCTGTTTTTCTTCGTTTTATTTTATTTGGGTTACATGTCATCAAAATCTTCTGGGTTTACAGTGGGTTTTGATCTGATACAGTACATTTGTTTTGCATCCTTTTTGGGGGAGTTTGGTGGTGATTACATCCTTCTCCTCCCTCCCTCCCTCCCTCCCTCCCTCCCTCCCTCCCTCCCTCCAATAGGACATTGTAATGTCGTTAGTAGGAGAAGACATTAGAGAGACGAGGGAGATGAAAGGACTTGGCAGAGGGATAGAGGGATGAGGGAAACAGCAGGGCCTCTGGAAGTCTGGTTAATGCGGTTTATAAACCTCTGATTGATGAGGTGATTTGAAACAGGTGATAAGTAATTTAGAGTTTAATTTGGTGTGAGCTGTTTTCTGGAGTTTTCTGGGAGAAGAGTTTAAAATTCCTCCTGAACTATCTTTTTATAGCCGAATCTTGTTTTTGATTGAGGTTCAGAAGAAAATGCTTTTAGTTCATTATAGGTCATTATAGCATAGAAAAGTAACTGAAATCAAGATTTGATTACATTGATTCATTTAATTTCATTGAAACTTTATTTTCATTGAAGTTACATAACTAGTTAGTGAAGCCTACTGTGACCCTACTGTGATCGATTCTAGAACATGGATCTGGTCCTCTTTCTAGAAATAAGAATGAATAGAATGGGCTTGGTAGTTCTAACCCTATTGACTGGTAAAGTCATGGGTTCATTCAAAATGGCTGCCAGTCCACTCATTATGCCATCATTGACTTGAATGGAGACACCCTTTCTATTAATTCTTATTTCTATGGTCTGCTTCTCCACCAGACTCCAGGAGAGAATGAAAACAGAATTAAGAGCTGATAAGGATTCAATAGTACAAAAAAAGAGGGACAAGCCAGACAAACCTCACAATAAATGGCACAAATAATCAAAATGTCCTCCAAAATAAAATGTTATGCCATGAAGATTATTATAATAGCAGTGACAAAAGCGAATGTGGGATTAGGGAAGAGTGAAACACCAATGGGAACCAGATCTGTGGCTGGTTCCAAGAACTACTAATAACATACTGTATCAAGCAGAACATGGCGTTGTCAGCAAAGTAAAAAGTGATTGAAAGATATCATCTTTGTGCATCTGGTTTAGAAAAGAGGATTAGTAGAGTTGTTAAAAGTAGTTCTTTACCTCAAAATGGCAGGTGTCCTATTTTTTTTAGCATATCTTAGAAAAGAATGTTGCATAGTCACTTCACTTTATCATTCTTATTCATATTTATTTGTTGGGAATGTGCTTGTCAGTAAGCATTTCACTGTAAAGTCTACATGTCACGTTCGTTATAATGAGTGGACCAAAGCGCAGCGTGCGTAGAGTTCCACATATTTATT
Organism: Salmo trutta; assembly: GCF_901001165.1. Taxonomy (NCBI): domain Eukaryota; kingdom Metazoa; phylum Chordata; class Actinopteri; order Salmoniformes; family Salmonidae; genus Salmo; species Salmo trutta. The sequence goes on along the minus strand of NC_042992.1, from coordinate 22,783,386 downwards.
TTAGTGAAACTTCAAAGCGGCAAATAAATAAACGTGCCGTTCGTAGCGCACATAGCACTAAACAAAAACAATATCCCACAACGCAGGTGGGAAAAGGACCACACTAAGTACGATCCCCAATTAGAGGCAACGATATTCAGCTGCCTCCAATTGGGAACCATACTCACACACCAACATAGAAATGAAAAGACTAGAACACCCCCTAGTCACGCCCTGACCTAAAACACCGTAGAGAACCCCGAGGCTCTCTATGGTCAGGGCGTGACACTACACCTGTTGTAGTCGGTGCATGTGACCAATAAAAAGTGATTTGATTTGATCAATCCAGGTTTTTGACATGAGTTTCTGTAGGCTATCCAAGCACAGCTGAATTCATACATTGTTTCTTTCCTCTAATCTACAGGCGACAGAATATTTAGAGCTGTAATACTGTGGGAAATTACCATTCAATTGAATCAAATGAGATTGATGTGGCATGTTAGAAACGGCTCCAAATTGTCCAATTAAATTATGATTAGATATGAGATCAATATGAAGGGCGTCAGACAGTGTGGAGAAATTCCGTGGGGTTTTACTGCGCAGAGATGAATGATGACAAATGGCAGACACTATGTCTCTTTCTTTTTCTTTGACACTCTGGATGTGACTGTGGTGCCACAGAACTGAGATAAAATGGAAAGAAAACACTTTAAAACCTAATTTGTATAGTTGGAATTTTTCAAGGTTTCCAGTGTCAGGTCAAACTTTTTATAGTAAAGTGCATTGAACTTGACATTTAATTTTTGTTGATTGGAATTCACTCTGTTCCCTTAAAAAACAGTGCAAACACTGAGTCGAGTAATGACATTTGACACAAAACAACAACAACACCTGATGATGGCTCCATTTATCAAAAGGACTGGCTCACTGGGTTGATAAAATGTCCTGAGTCTATGAGATTTCAGTCTGTGATTTGCGCTAGACTACAGTAATTACATTTCACCTTAGAGTCATGTCATCTAATATCTACTTTATACTGAAGTAAATATCTGAAGTGTACTCCTCTATCTTTAGATACCTTTGCTGCATCCAGTCTTCTGTATGGTACATTTCTAGAGGATCTGATTCAATTTGTAGCCAAGGACAAAGGAGAGCAGCCTCTCTGAGTGTCACATCTGTTTGAACTGCAAAAGGGCTCAATCTTAAGAGTCAGTAAGCTGGAACTGTCTGTAATGCAATGCCATTACATTAGGAACCTGGTCAAGGCAGCAAAGACACGGTTCAAAAGGCCATTCAAGGGTGTGTGTGTGTTTGTGTGTGTGTGTGTGTGTGTGTGTGTGTGTGTGTGTGTGTGTGTGTGTGTGTGTGTGTGTGTGTGTGTGTGTGTGTGTGTGTGTGTGTGTGTGTGTGTGCGTGTGCGTGTGTGCGCGTGTTCGTGTGTGTGCGTGTTCGTGTGTGTTTATGCGCAGAAAAACTAAATGCTGCTGTCCCAAAAACCTGCAACCACAATGTCCTTTCCATGACCTTCTTCAGGCGAAGTGAAATGTCTCACGTAGGCCATCACAGTCTGAGGAATATTTCTCTACAGATTCTTTCCCCAAAATAACACAGGAAAATCATCATCACTAACTGTATCTATCTGAATCCATGCTACCAGGACAGGACATACTGACCTATTCAATAAAGACTCTCTGTTTGACATAAAACTGCTTTAGTTTTTATTTCACATTATAACCATCTGATTATGAGCATCAAATGCTATAACCCCAATCTACTACTAACCACAGTACTCATTTGTATGCAGTTATAGCACGTCGCCATCCATAGAAGGAGACCTCACCTCCTCTCTTCCTCCCTCCCTCTCCTCGCCTGTCTCATTTGTTTCCCTGGCCTGTTCACAATGGGGGCTGACACCAGTCTGACACTGGACAATATTCTCTATTCTCTCATTGATGAGTGGACCACGCACTGCTCTCCTGAATGTTAAGAGTCCTGAACGATTTCTAACCTTAACTGGGCAGGTGACTGGCAGGCCGTGTGACGTGACGGCTGTGGAGAGGACAGAGCACTTTTCTCTGACTGGGATAATTAATGAATCTCTGTCAAGCAGCTAGCTCCTCGCAGTGTGGAGGGGTGTGTGCTTGTATGTGTGTGTATATGTGTGTGTGTGTTTGTGCAGTTGTGAAAAAGTAACTAAGTATTACCTAAGCTGTGTTTTGGGGTTTCTGTACTATACTTTTCTATTTTTGACTACTTTTACTTTCACTTCTGTACATCCCTAAAAAAAATAATGCACTTTTTACTCCATACATTTTCCCTGACACTCAAAAGTACTCGTTACATTTGGAATGCTCAGGCAGGAATGCAATATGTTGTAATTTATGCACCTATAAATATAACGCGTTGTCATCATTACTGCCTCTGATCTGGCGGACTCACTAAACACAAATTATGCGTTTCTAAATTATTTCTGAGTTCTGGCGTGTTCTCCTGGCTGTCCGTAAATACAACAAACAAGAAAATTGTGCCATCATTGGCTTAATATAAGAAATTTGATGTATAGCATTTCCTTTGACTTTTTACTCAAGTATGACAATTGAGTACTTTTTCCACCACTGTACTTAAGTACATTTAAAACCAGATACTTTTAGACTTGTACTCAAGTAGTATTTTACTGGGTGACTTTCACTTTTACTTGAGTCATTTTCTATTATGGTATCTTTACTTTTGTGTGTGTGTGTGTGTGAGCGTGTGTGTGAGCGTGTATGTGTTGGTGCGTGCATGTGTCTGTCACCCTGTCAGGGTCCATTTTAGTGGTGAAGCATCATGGGACATGAAGGCAGGTCTGACTCAACACTGTGAAAAACAGACAGACAAAACAGAATCATATTCCAGTTCTGACAGTGTCACGCTGGTATAAATGATTCGGGAGACAGGCGCAGGAATGTGTAATAGTTTTTTTTATTATACCCCAAATTACGGCGTGCCGTGTAAGGGCACAGGGACAAAGACCAAACAAACACGTAACAAAAACACAGGGTAGAAACCCAAAACAAAAGAGCGAGGAGTACCTCGAATAAATAACACACGCACCAACGGACATTGTAACAATAATCGACAGCACCATGGTGAACAAAGAAAACATATATATGCAAATACTAATCAGTGGGAATAGGGGACAGGTATGCATGATGAAAGTTCCGGAGGGATCCGTGACAGTCCCCCCCCGACGCGCTGCTAACGACACCGGCCTCGAGGACAATCACAGGAACGCAGTGCGGGTCCAGTAGCAGTGGCGTCGGACGGACCGGTTGTGGTGGCGTCGGACGGGCCAGTTGTTGCTGCTGAAGTGGCGTCGTCGGACGGATCCGTTGTGGCGATGTCGGACGGCCCAGTTGCAGCTGCCGAAGTGGAGGCAGCCCCGGACAGACCAGTTGCAGCGTTGTCGGACGGGCCATTCCCGCTGTCTCCCTCAATGGTCGATCATTCTGTCACGCTGGTATAAATAATTTGGGAGTCAGGCACAGGAATGCGTAATAGTTTTTTTTTATTATACCCCAAATTACGGCGTGCCGTGTAAGGGCATGGGGACGAACCCAAAACAAAAGAGCGAGGAGTATCTCAAATAAATAACACTGTGACGATCGTCGTAAGGAGTAGACCAAGGTGCAGCGTGTTGAGTGCTCATGATAAATATGTATTATTATACTCAGAACACTATAGAAAAACAATAAACAAAGAAACACGAACGTCAAGTTCTGCAGGCTTCACTGAGCAATACAAAAACAAGATCCCACAACACCAGGTGGAAAAAACCCTACTTAGGTATGATCTCCAATTAGAGACAACGAGGACCAGCTGCCTCTAATTGGAGATCATCCCAAACAAAACCAACATAGAAATACAAAACTAGAACATGCACATAGAAATACAAAACATAGAAAACACCCCTGTCACGCCCTGACCTACTCTACCATAGAAAATAACATCTTGCAATGATTAACCCTCGGGACGAGACCCATAATCATCTGCGCAATCCACAAGGGCACGAAAGCCAAAACACACAGCACAGGTACTCACACGCACCAACGGACATTGTAACAATAATGGACAGCACCATGGTGAACAAAGGGCACATATATACAAATACAATCAGTGGGAATAGGGGACAGGTGTGCGTGATGAAAGTTCCAGAGGGATCCATGACAGACAGGGAATTTCCAAAGAAGAACAACACAATACAACACAATGTACAAAACAATGTACATCACAATACCAGACATTCAACCTGACCTATCCACTTGCCATCTATTATATCTATTCACAACTAGTGTTTTTATCATGAGGCTCCCTAATGTCCTGCCATATCAGGAATGCAGCAGGGATGAGTATGCAATATTCCAGTTTTGTAGTTAAACGGTGGGATATGTGGGATAACTGCAGGGATGAGTCTTCAATATTCTATGTACATGCAGTTGTATGGTGGTTAAACGATGGAATATGTGGGAATTAAACCCTTGTTAGGTTTATTAGACTTACTAATACTGTTCCTGCCTCATATTATGTCATGGGGAAGGGGTGTGGGGGATTTGATTCCAGAGTTGACTTCCTGTGAGTCTGGACCTAAAAGCCAATTCATGCTTTCTCAGGAAAATGCGATCCGGAGGCTGCGTAAGGAGGGTGTGACACAATGGGGCGCCTCCAGAAGCTTGCGGAGTCCAAATCGAGCTCTGTACCGTGTTGCTGTGCGCCGCGCCTCCCAAACTTTGTAACATTGCAGAGGGTTACGTATAGCTTCATATAGCTCCGCGTTGACATGATTGGTTGACGGTAGGTGGGGGCAGGAGGTATAAACACAAACTCACTTCCTTGACAACATCCTTCACATCAGCTCTGCTCTGCAAAGCGCAAAGTTTGAATGCCCTGACTTCTGCAGAGGCTGTATCACAGCCACTGCAGATGTCAGATTGACCATGCAGAGCCTTTAAGTCAGCAGACAGGGTGGAATGGGATGGTGTCAGGGCCTGGGTAGGGGTGACTGGGGACCTGGGTGGGGGTAATGTAAAGCCATTTTGACTGGCAGGGTTAGGGTTAGCGGCCTGGGGTGAAAGGGCCTGGGTGATGGGGCCTGGGGGGTAAATGTAGAATCGGGGTATGATTGGCAGGGAGGTCCTCAGGGGCTCTGTGAGGCTCAGGGGTTCAGACCTCACTGTATAATTGAACGTCCTCCTCCTGAGCTGCCGTGTCAATATTTAAGTGCATTTGCTGCAGAAACGGAGCCTGCTCCAAGCTGCAAACTCTGAGCCGGAGTCTGGTCTCTGCAGCAATGCTGACTTTCCTCAGTAGGAGGCTACCATAGGGAAACAGCAGTGTGTCTCTCTGCCATGTTGGCTCTCAGAGAGAGCTGTTAGTACAGCAAGAATGGGGACCACCAGCTCTCGCATACACTACACACACTATAAAGAAATGGAAAGTGTACCCCATTCCCATAGAAACCTTTAGTGGTTCCTGCCTGGCATACCTGTATCGATGCAAAGAAGTGTTTATTCCACCTATTCTCCCCTTCTGCCTCAATTATGGACATTTGAAACGTTACTATAGCTGTTATATAATTCCTGAACAATCCAGGCATTGTATTTGTAGCGCACTGAGCACTTGCAGGTCTTTTCATTTAGAAGTACTTGCAGAGCTGTTACCTAACAGAGTTACATCTAGCAGTGAAATTGTGAAGTTGCAAGTTCTGCGATCCCAGGCCACCACACAGACAAGGCTGATACGGTTTTAAGGGTTTACTCATTCCCCGCCGTCCGTTTTCACCAAGCCATAGAAAACCATGCACAAGTATATTAGGATACACAAATCAAATTAAATGAAATCACATTTTATTTATCACATACACGTGTTTAGCAGATGTTATTGTGGGTGTAGCAAAATGCTTGTGTTTCTATGTCTCAATGAAAAGTCACTGCAAAGTCAAAATAAGTAAAAAAATATACAAAAAAGGTCTGGTCTCCAGTTAGGGGAAAAACATGAGAGGGCAACATGTGACATAATTCCAGCAGTCAGTACAGTATGTACCAGTGTGGTACACTCCACAGGCTCCACAGGCTTTCTGAGGTGTGGATTCAGTCTGATACTCAATTAGTTTGCTAAGCTCCTCCGTCCTCCGTCCTCTCCTCTCCTCTCCTCCCCTACCTTTGAAAAAGGCCAAAGATAATCGAGGAGAGAGGAGAAGGAGTTGTATGAAATGAGACTCTCCTTCTTCACTTGCACGTCATCATGCAAATTACATTTACAGGGGTGGAATCCCAAATGAAATGTGTGAAGTAGCAAATAGACATTTTATAGTATAAGTAGCGTATCGTTGATAAATGTGCATATGCTTTTCTCCTCCACGTAAACAACAGCTGATTCAAAGGGGGTGTGATGGATCTCAAAACACTTCCGCGAAGCACTCAGGTAGGATACTCTTGTGCTTCCTTGACAGGAGAAGGCTATCGAGGAGGCGAGGACACTCCTCTGTTCGCCTACTAACTAACTGACACTCTCCTCGACCACTCAACAAATTATCGGTTTCCGGTTCGCAGAGGAGACAGGACTGAGGAGTTTAGGAGAGGACGTTCTTTTGTCCAAATGAAAATCTCCCACTGATGGAGAGGTTGGGAGAGAGACGGATGGAGAATGTAGGTTGGGTTGTGGGTTGCGCTCTAATGACAGCATGTGGCTATTGCAGGTCTTTATTACACCAAATGATCTGGCTGCAGTTGGAGACTTCAACTGTAATGGAAGAATCTAAGAATGAGAAGAAACAAGGACTGTGCTCCAATCCATGGCTGACCTCATACAGTGTCAATTTGATTTATGGAGTGAAACTATCACCAGTACAAGCACCAAAAATTTTTTTTTTATCAGCTACTTTATTAAACGGAGCTGATAAAGCTCGAGAGGAGGGAGAGACTTGCCGCTTTAGGGAGGGGCCATACTGTGAGCAGGGAGGAGGGAGAAACAAGAGGCAGCAACTGACCAAGTCTACTCGCGCAATAGTAGGCTAACAGCTGCCATAGCTAGGTTATTTATAATCAAATATGATTACATAGTACCTGTCTTGACTGCATCAAACTCGGAGAAGCTAGTTAAGTTAGCTAACGGTAGCTAGCTAGGCTAGCTGAGGTTGCAGTGCATCTCATCCTACAGCTACAAATAACAACAACGCCATTCAGAATATTAAGAAGGAGCCTACCTGTTGGCTCTTGGTCGTTGTAGCCTATCCTTCTCATTTAACATTTTATTCCATAATTTTAATTCCATCATCCAATAATTAGATATCTCTTAACTTTTGACCAACAAGGAGTGAGGCTTTCTCACTGTAGCTTGTTGACTCTTTGATGACTTATGATTGGCCAACAACAACAAGCTACACGAAAAAGCAGTATCATAAACAATAACATTTCTCTCTCTCTCTAAGTCAGTTAAAATTACACATACAGAACTGTGACAATCATATCAGATCTGACCCAAATCTGGATTTAGACCCGCTCGGGTCCCGGATCGGGTCTTAGGTATTCGGTTACAGGTGGATCCGTGAAGATCTCTAGTTCAGAGTATTGTCATGTTCAGAGTATTGACGGGTTCAGAGTATTGTCATGTTCAGAGTATTGACGGGTTCAGAGTATTGGCATGTTCAAATACTCTGTTAATTTTTTTTTATAGATAATCTAAAATGGTTATAGATAATAATCTAAGAGGTTACAGGTTTCAGATAATCTATATGTGTGATTGTCCATTTGGGTTTTGCTAACATCCTCCTCTCCAGGCTAATCTTATCAGGGACAGGGACCAGGGATCAATAGCATCGACTTCAGACGCCTCCTGTTAACCCTCCAGACAGGAGTTTGTGTCTCTCTTGGTGATTGTGAACATTTGACACCCAAACAAACCTGTGCCCGTCCGTCAGTCAACTAAAAGGTTTCGTTGTTGACAAGGATGTCGGAACGACTGATGGTAAGTTCTTTTAGCTGTGTTGTTTCAGCTGTTTCAGGTGTTTCACTTCAAAAGAGTGTCATCAACATTTAGCATTAGCAATTCACTCATGGATTTGTGTATAACTTTTTGTATCAAAAGATTGAAAGAGGAGAGAGACAGTCAGTCAGTCAATCAGTAGATCTGACAGAGAGAAGAACAGCGTGTCCCAAGGCTGTTTCCCTAAGCAGTGTGATGAGTGAAGTCAGCCAGGAGTCCCCCCCCGTCTCTCTCTCTCTCTCTCTCTCTCTCTCTCGCTCTCTCTCTCTGTCTATCTCTGCCTGCTGCTCCTGTGATTAGCCTCTCCATCTGGCCTCGTTGAATCTGGCCTGAGTGAGCAGCCAGCCAGGCTAGGCAACCGGCCCAGAGCACCCTGCTAGATGGTTCTCAGAGCTGGAGGTCTTCCCTCCAGTCGGCTTTGTTTGTGTGTGTGTGTGTGTGTGTGTGTGTGTGTGTGTGTGTGTGTGTGCGTGCGTGCGTGCGTGCGTGCGTGCGTGCGTGCGTGCGTGTGTGTGGAAGCCAACAAGGGCAGTTGGAAGACTATTCCTGCCAGCCCAACACACAGGTTACCAAATAGTCAAACTCTATTTGTATTCTGGAGAGTAGGTTATAATACTTGCCTAGAGAGAGCTGCTCTCTCTTGTGTCTTCAGGCCCTAAAAAAGGGCTGCATAAACAATATACAACGGGCAGACAATAAACATAATCCCAGTGAATCATCTGTGTAGGTATCATGTGTAGAGGTATGGTTTAGAGGTATCATAGGTAGAGGTAGGGTTTATAGGTATCATAGGTAGAGGTATGGTTTGTAGGTATCATGGTTCTAAATATGGTTTATTGGTATCATAGGTAAGGTTTATACGTATCATAACTATACGTATGGTTTATAGGTATCATAACTATACATATAGTTTGTAGGTATCATAACTATACGTATGGTTTATAAGTATCATAGGTACAGTATAGGTATGGTTTATACGTATCATAACTATACATATGGTTTAAAGGTATCATAGTTATATGTATGGTTTATACGTATCATAACTATAAGTATGGTTTATAGGTATCATAGTTATATGTATGGTTTATAGGTATCATAGGTACAGTATAGGTATGGTTTATACGTATCATAACTATACGTATGGTTTAAAGGTATCATAGTTATATGTATGGTTTATAGGTATCATAGGTTGAGGTATGGTTTATAGGCATCATAAGTCGAGGTATGGATTGTAGGTATCATGGTTATAAATATGGTTTATAGGTATCATAGGTACAGTATAGGTATGGTTTATACGTATCATAACTATACGTATGGTTTAAAGGTATCATAGTTATATGTATGGTTTATAGGTATCATAAGTCGAGGTATGGTTTGTAGGTATCATGGTTATAAATCAAATCCCCGAGCTGACAAGGTACAAATCTGTCATACTGCCCCTGAACAAGGCAGTTCCTAGGCCATCATTCAAAATAAGAATTTGTTCTTAACTGACTTGCCTAGTTGAATAAAGGTAAAATTAAAATAAATATGGTTTATTGGTATCATTGTTAAAGGTATGGTTTATACATATCATAACTGTACATATGGTTTATAGGTATCATAGGTAAAGGTACAGTATGGTTTATAGGTATCATAGGTAAAGGTACCGTATGGTTTATAGGTATCATAGGTAAAGGTACAGTATGGTTTATAGGTATCATAGGTAAAGGTACAGTATGGTTCATAGGTATCATAGGTAAAGGTACAGTATGGTTTATAGGTATCATAGGTAAAGGTACAGTATGGTTTATAGGTATCATAGGTAAAGGTACAGTATGGTTTATAGGTATCATAGGTAAAGGTACAGTATGGTTTATAGGTATCATAGGTAAAGGTACAGTATGGTTTATAGGTATCATAGGTAAAGGTACAGTATGGTTTATAGGTATCATAGGTAAAGGTACAGTATGGTTTATAGGTATGATAGGTAAATGTATGGTTAAAACGTATCATAACTATACGTATAGTTTATAGGTATCATAGATATACATATGGTTTATATGTATCATAACTACAGCATACGTATGGTTTATAGGTATCATAACTACAGTATACGTATGGTTTATAGGTATCATAGGTACAGTATACGTATGGTTTATAGGTATCATAACTATACGTATGGTTTATAGGTATCATAGGTACAGTATAGGTATGGTTTATAGGTATCATAGGTGCAGTATACGTATGGTTTATAGGTATCATAACTATACGTATGGTTTATAGGTATCATAGGTGCAGTATAGGTATGGTTTATACGTATCATAACTATACGTATGGTTTATAGGTATCATAGATATACATATGGTTTATAGGTATCATAGGTAAATCTATGGTTTATACGTATCATAACTATAAATATGGTTTATAGGTATCATAACTATACGTATGGTTTATAGGTATCATAGGTGCAGTATAGGTATGGTTTATACGTATCACAACTATGCGTATGGTTTAAAGGTATCATGGATATACATATGGTTCATAGGTATCATAACTATATGCATGGTTTATAGGTATCATAGGTACAGTATAGGTATGGTTTATACGTATCATAACTACAGTATACGTATGGTTTATAGGTATCATAGATATACATATGGCTTATAGGTATCATAGGTAAATCTATGGTTTATACGTATCATAACTATAAATATGGTTTATAGGTATCATAACTATACGTATGGTTTATAGGTATCATAGGTGCAGTATAGGTATGGTTTATACGTATCACAACTATGCGTATGGTTTAAAGGTATCATGGATATACATATGGTTCATAGGTATCATAACTATATGCATGGTTTATAGGTATCATAGGTACAGTATAGGTATGGTTTATACGTATCATAACTATACATATGGTTTATAGGTATCATAACTATACGCATGGTTTATAGGTATCATAGATATACATATGGTTTATAGGTATCATAGGTAAATGTTTGGTTTATACGTATCATAACTATAAGTATGGTTTATAGGTATCATAACTATAAGTATGGTTTATAGGTATCATAGGTACAGTATAGGTATGGTTTATACGTATCATAACTATACGTATGGTTTATAGGTATCATAGGTACAGTATGGGTATGGTTTATACGTATCATAACTATACATATGGTTTATAGGTATCATAACTATACGCATGGTTTGTAGGTATCATAGATATACATATGGTTTATAGGTATCTTAACTACAGTATACGCATGGTTTATAGGTATCATAACTATACGTATGGCTTATAGGTATCATAACTACAGTATACGCATGGTTTATAGGTATCATAACTATACGTATGGTTTATAGGTATCATAACTACAGTATACGTATGGTTTATAGGTATCATAGGTGCAGTATAGGTATGGTTTATACGTATCATAGATATACATATGGTTTATAGGTATCATAACTATAGGTATTGCTTATAGGTATCATAACTACGGTATACGCATGGTTTATAGGTATCATAACTACAGTATACGTATGGTTTATAGGTATCATAGATATACATATGGTTTATAGGTATCATAGGTAAATGTATGGTTTATACGTATCATAACTATAAGTATGGTTCATAGGTATCATAACTATACGCATGGTTTATAGGTATCATAGATATACATATGGTTTATAGGTATCATAGGTGCAGTATAGGTATGGTTTATACGTATCATAGATATACATATGGTTTATAGGTATCATAACTATACGTATGGTTTATAGGTATCATAACTATACATATGGTTTATAGGTATCATAACTATACGCATGGTTTATAGGTATCATAGATATACATATGGTTTATAGGTATCATAACTACAGTATAAGCATGGTTTATAGGTATCATAACTATACGTATGGTTTATAGGTATCATAACTACAGTATACGTATGGTTTATAGGTATCATAGGTGCAGTATAGGTATGGTTTATACGTATCATAGATATACATATGGTTTATAGGTATCATAACTATAGGTATTGTTTATAGGTATCATAACTACGGTATACGCATGGTTTATAGGTATCATAACTACAGTATACGTATGGTTTATAGGTATCATAGATATACATATGGTTTATAGGTATCATAGGTAAATGTATGGTTTATACGTATCATAACTATAAGTATGGTTTATAGGTATCATAACTATACGCATGGTTTGTAGGTATCATAGATATACATATGGTTTATAGGTATCTTAACTACAGTATACGCATGGTTTATAGGTATCATAACTATACTTATGGTTTATAGGTATCATAACTACAGTATACGCATGGTTTAAAGGTATCATAACTATACGTATGGTTTATAGGTATCATAACTACAGTATACGTATGGTTTATAGGTATCATAGGTGCAGTATAGGTATGGTTTATACGTATCATAGATATACATATGGTTTATAGGTATCATAACTATAGGTATTGCTTATAGGTATCATAACTACGGTATACGCATGGTTTATAGGTATCATAACTACAGTATACGTATGGTTTATAGGTATCATAGATATACATATGGTTTATAGGTATCATAGGTAAATGTATGGTTTATACGTATCATAACTATAAGTATGGTTTATAGGTATCATAACTATACGCATGGTTTATAGGTATCATAGATATACATATGGTTTATAGGTATCATAGGTGCAGTATAGGTATGGTTTATACGTATCATAGATATACATATGGTTTATAGGTATCATAACTATACGTATGGTTTATAGGTATCATAACTATACATATGGTTTATAGGTATCATAACTATACGCATGGTTTATAGGTATCATAGATATACATATGGTTTATAGGTATCATAACTACAGTATAAGCATGGTTTATAGGTATCATAACTATACGTATGGTTTATAGGTATCATAACTACAGTATACGTATGGTTTATAGGTATCATAGGTGCAGTATAGGTATGGTTTATACGTATCATAGATATACATATGGTTTATAGGTATCATAACTATAGGTATTGTTTATAGGTATCATAACTACGGTATACGCATGGTTTATAGGTATCATAACTACAGTATACGTATGGTTTATAGGTATCATAGATATACATATGGTTTATAGGTATCATAGGTAAATGTATGGTTTATACGTATCATAACTATAAGTATGGTTTATAGGTATCATAACTATACGCATGGTTTATAGGTATCATAGATATACATATGGTTTATAGGTATCATAACTATATGCATGGTTTATAGGTATCATAGGTACAGTATAGGTATGGTTTATAGGTATCATAACTATACGTATGGTTTATAGGTATCATAGGTACAGTATAGGTATGGTTTATACGTATCGTAACTATACATATGGTTTATAGGTATCATAACTATACGCATGGTTTATAGGTATCATAGATATACATATGGTTTATAGGTATCTTAACTACAGTATACGCATGGTTTATAGGTATCATAACTATACGTATGGTTTATAGGTATCATAAATACAGTATACGTATGGTTTATAGGTATCATAGGTGAAGTATAGGTATGGTTTATACGTATCATAGATATACATATGGTTTATAGGTATCATAACTATACGTATGGTTTATAGGTATCATAACTACAGTATAGGTATGGTTTATACGTATCATAACTATACATATGGTTTACTGGTATCATAGATATACGTATGGTTTATAGGTATCATAACTATACGTATGGTTTATAGGTATCATAACTACAGTATAGGTATGGTTTATACGTATCATAACTATACGTATGGTTTAAAGGTATCATAGTTATATGTATGGTTTATAGGTATCATAAGTCGAGGTATGGTTTGTAGGTATCATGGTTATAAATCAAATCCCCGAGCTGACAAGGTACAAATCTGTCATACTGCCTCTGAACAAGGCAGTTAACCCACTGTTCCTAGGCCATCATTCAAAATAAGAATTTGTTTTTAACTGACTTGCCTAGTTGAATAAAGGTAAAATTAAAATAAATATGGTTTATTGGTATCATTGTTAAAGGTATGGTTTATACATATCATAACTATACATATGGTTTATAGGTATCATAGGTAAAGGTACAGTATGGTTTATAGGTATCATAGGTAAAGGTACAGTATGGTTTATAGGTATCATAGGTAAAGGTACAGTATGGTTCATAGGTATCATAGGTAAAGGTACAGTATGGTTTATAGGTATCATAGGTAAAGGTACAGTATGGTTCATAGGTAACATAGGTAAAGGTACAGTATGGTTTATAGGTATCATAGGTAAAGGTACAGTATGGTTTATAGGTATCATAGGTAAAGGTACAGTATGGTTTATAGGTATCATAGGTAAAGGTACAGTATGGTTTATAGGTATCATAGGTAAAGGTACAGTATGGTTTATAGGTATCATATGTAAAGGTACAGTATGGTTTATAGGTATCATAGGTAAAGGTACAGTATGGTTTATAGGTATGATAGGTAAATGTATGGTTAAAACGTATCATAACTATACGTATAGTTTATAGGTATCATAGATATACATATGGTTTATATGTATCATAACTACAGCATACGTATGGTTATTAGGTATCATAACTACAGTATACGTATGGTTTATAGGTTTCATAGGTACAGTATACGTATGGTTGATAGGTATCATAACTATACGTATGGTTTATAGGTATCATAGGTGCAGTATAGGTATGGTTTATACGTATCATAACTATGCGTATGGTTTAAAGGTATCATGGATATACATATGGTTCATAGGTATCATAACTATATGCATGGTTTATAGGTATCATAGGTACAGTATAGGTATGGTTTATAGGTATCATAGGTGCAGTATACGTATGGTTTATAGGTATCATAACTATACGTATGGTTTATAGGTATCATAGGTGCAGTATAGGTATGGTTTATACGTATCATAACTATACGTATGGTTTATAGGTATCATAGATATACATATGGTTTATAGGTATCATAGGTAAATCTATGGTTTATACGTATCATAACTACAGTATACGTATGGTTTATAGGTATCATAGATATACATATGGTTTATAGGTATCATAGGTGCAGTATAGGTATGGTTTATACGTATCACAACTATGCGTATGGTTTAAAGGTATCATGGATATACATATGGTTCATAGGTATCATAACTATATGCATGGTTTATAGGTATCATAGGTACAGTATAGGTATGGTTTATACGTATCATAACTATACATATGGTTTATAGGTATCATAACTATACGTATGGTTTATAGGTATCATAGATATACATATGGTTCATAGGTATCATAGGTAAATGTATGGTTTATACGTATCATAACTATAAGTATAGTTTATAGGTATCATAACTATAAGTATGGTTTATAGGTATCATAGGTGCAGTATAGGTATGGTTTATACGTATCATAACTATCTGTATGGTTTAAAGGTATCATAGATATACATATGGTTCATAGGTATCATAACTATAAGTATGGTTTATAGGTATCATAGGTACAGTATAGGTATGGTTTATACGTATCATAACTATACGTATGGTTTATAGGTATCATAGGTACAGTATAGGTATGGTTTATACGTATCATAACTATACATATGGTTTATAGGTATCATAACTATACGCATGGTTTATAGGTATCATAACTACAGTATACGTATGGTTTGTAGGTATCATAGGTGCAGTATAGGTATGGTTTATACGTATCATAGATATACATATGGTTTATAGGTATCATAACTATACGTATGGTTTATAGGTATCATAACTATACATATGGTTTATAGGTATCATAACTATACGCATGGTTTATAGGTATCATAGATATACATATGGTTTATAGGTATCATAACTACAGTATACGCATGGTTTATAGGTATCATAACTATACGTATGGTTTATAGGTATCATAACTACAGTATACGTATGGTTTATAGGTATCATAGGTGCAGTATAGGTATGGTTTATACGTATCATAGATATACATATGGTTTATAGGTATCATAACTATAGGTATGGTTTATAGGTATCATAACTACGGTATACGCATGGTTTATAGGTATCATAACTACAGTATACGTATGGTTTATAGGTATCATAGATATACATATGGTTTATAGGTATCATAGGTAAATGTATGGTTTATACGTATCATAACTATGAGTATGTTTTATAGGTATCATAACTATACGCATGGTTTATAGGTATCATAGGTACAGTATAGGTATGGTTTATACGTATCATAACTATACGTATGGTTTATAGGTATCATAGGTACAGTATAGGTATGGTTTATACGTATCGTAACTATACATATGGTTTATAGGTATCATAACTATACGCATGGTTTATAGGTATCATAGATATACATATGGTTTATAGGTATCTTAACTACAGTATACGCATGGTTTATAGGTATCATAACTATACGTATGGTTTATAGGTATCATAACTACAGTATACGTATGGTTTTTAGGTATCATAGGTGAAGTATAGGTATGGTTTATACGTATCATAGATATACATATGGTTTATAGGTATCATAACTATACGTATGGTTTATAGGTATCATAACTACAGTATAGGTATGGTTTATACGTATCATTACTATACGTATGGTTTACTGGTATCATAGATATACGTATGGTTTATAGGTATCATAACTATACGTATGGTTTATAGGTATCATAACTACAGTATACGCATGTTTTATAGGTTTCATATGTATGCGTATGGTTCATGCTGTAGGCATCATAGGTAAATGTATGGTTTATAAGTGTCATTGGTAAAGGCATGGTTTATAGGTATCATATGCATTCGTATGGTTTATAGGTATCATATGCATTCGTATGGTTTCTAAGTATCATAGGTAAAGGTATGGTTCATAAGTATCATAGGTAAAGATATGGTTTATATGTATCAAATCAAATTGTATTTGTCACGTGCCGAATACAACAGGTGTAGACCTTACAGTCAAATGCTTACTTACAAGCCCTTAACCAACAATGCATTTTTTTTTAAATACCTAAAAAAAATTAAAAAAAGTAACAAATAGTTAAAGAGCAGTAGTAAAATAACAACAGTGAGGCTATATACTGAGGGTACCGGTACAGAGTCAATGTGTGGGGGCACAGTCGAGGTAATTGAGGTATCGTAAGTAAAGGTATGGTTTCTAGTTATCATAGGTATACGTATGGTTTATAGGTATCATAGGTGGACACTTTCTTTGTAAAATTATTTGCCGAAATTGTTGCAACCCCTATTACTAGCCTGTTCAATGTCTCCTTCGTGTCGTCTGAGATTCCCAAAGATTGGAAAGAAGCTGCTGTCATCCCCCTCTTCAAAGGGGGGGACACTCTTGACCCAAACTGCTACAGACCTAAATCTATCCTACCCTGCCTTTCTAAAGTCTTCGAAAGCCAAGTCAACAAACAGATTACTGACCATTTCGAATCCCACCGCACCTTCTCTGCTTTGTAATCTGGTTTCAGAGCTGGTCATGGGTGCACCTCAGCCACGCTCAAGGTCCTAAACGATATCTTAACTGCCATCAATAAGAAACAATACTGTGCAGCCGTATTCAAGGCTTTCGACTCTGTCAATCACCACATCCTCATCGGCAGACTCAATAGCCATGGTTTCTCAAATGATTGCCTCGCCGGTTCACCAACTACATCTCTGATAGAGTTCAGTGTGTCAAATCGGAGGGCCTGTTGTCCGGGCCTCTGGCAGTCTCTATGGGGGTGCCACAGGGTTCAATTCTTGGGCCGACTCTTTTCTCTGTATACATCAATGATGTCGCTCTTGCTGCTGGTGAGTCTCTGATCCACCTCTACGCAGACCACACCATTCTGTGTACTTCTGGCCCTTCTTTGGACACTGTGTTAACTACCCTCCAGACGGGCGTCAATGCCATACAACTCTCCTTCCGTGGCCTCCTCTTAAATACAAGTAAAACTAAATGCATGCTCTTCAACCGATCGCTGCCTGCACCTGCCCGCCCGTCCAGCATCACTACTCTGGACGGTACTGACTTAAAATATGTGGACAACTACAAATACCTAGGTGTCTGGTTAGACTGTAAACTCTCCTTCCAGACTCACATCAAACATCTCCAATCCAAAGTTAAATCTAGAATTGGCTTCCTATTTCGCAACAAAGCATCTTTCACTCATGCTGCAAAACATACCCTCTTTAAACTGACCATCATACCGATCCTCGACTTCGGTGACGTCATTTACAAAATAGCCTCCAATACCCTACTCAATAAATTGGATGCAGTCTATCACAGTGCCATCCGTTAATGTCACCAAAGCCCCATATACTACCCACCACTGCGACCTGTACGCTCTCGTTGGCTGGCTCTCGTTTCATACTCGTCGCCAAACCCACTGGCTCCAGGTCATCTACAAGACCCTGCTAGGTAAAGTTCCCCCTTATCTCAGCTCGCTGGTCACCATAGCAGCACCCACCTGTAGCACGCGCTCCAGCAGGTATATCTCTCTGGTCACCCCCAAAGCCAATTCCTCTTTTGGCCGCCTCTCCTTCCAGTTCTCTGCTGCCAATGACTGGAACGAACTACAAAAATCTCTAAAACTGGAAACGCATCTCCCTCACTAGCTTTAAGCACCAGCTGTCAGAGCAGCTCACAGATTACTGCACCTGTAGATGGCCCATCTATAATTTAGCCCAAACAACTACCTCTTCCCCTACTGTATTTATTTATTTATTTTGCTCCTTTGCACCTCATTATTTCTATTTCTACTTTGCACTTTCTTCCACGGCAAATCTACCATTCCAGTGTTTTACTTGCTATTTTGTATTTACTTCGCCACCATGGACTTTTTTGCCTTTACCTCCCTTATCTCACCTCATTTGCTCATTTTGTATACAGACTTATTTTTCTACTATATTATTGACTGTAGGTTTGTTTTACTCCATGTGTAACTCTGTGTTTTTGTATGTGTCAAACTGCTTTGCTTTATCTTGGCCAGGTCGCAATTGTAAATGAGAACTTGTTCTCAACTTGCCTACCTGGTTAAATAAAGGTGAAACAAATAAAATAAATAAAAAATACCTTTGGTTTATAGGTATCATAGATATACGTGTGGTTTATACGTATCATAGATATACGTGTGGTTTATACGTATCATAGATATACATGTGGTTTATAGGCATCATAGATATACATGTGGTTTATACGTATCATAGATATACGTGTGGTTTATACGTATCATAGATATACGTGTGGTTTATACGTATCATAGATATACCTATGGTTTATAGGTATCATAGATATACATGTGGTTTATAGGTATCATAGATATACATGTGGTTTATAGGTATCATAGATATACATGTGGTTTATACGTATCATAGATATACGTGTGGTTTATACGTATCATAGATATACGTGTGGTTTATACGTATCATAGATATACCTATGGTTTATAGGTATCATAGATATACATGTGGTTTATACGTATCATAGATATACGTGTGGTTTATACGTATCATAGATATATCTATGGTTTATAGGTATCATAGATATATCTATGGTTTATAGGTATCATAGATATACCTATGGTTTATTCGCATCATAGATATACGTGTGGTTTGGTCACATAAAAGAAAACAAACAAAAAACAGTTTAGTTGTGATACAGTTACATGTCCACTGCCATTCAGTAGCATCAAACTGTATCCTTTCAGAGCCCCAAATGCACATGTTTTCTAGCTCAGCTTAACAATCCTTGTTACCAGAGGGACTCGCAATTTGCCCAATCATGGTCTTGATGAATTAAATCAGGTAGAACCAGAGGTGGGTAGGCTGATCTCTCATTTCTTCAGGCAGGGTCTAACACAGCTCTCCTCCCCATCCACATGCAGCCTAGGTCGGATACATTTCATGGTACGTGTGGGCCATATGGGATTGTTGGTGCTATCTGTCAGATCAGGACTCTATACATGGCCGTAGTGTGTTTAGGAACGGGCAGTGCACAACAGTGGCAGAAATGGGAATACGTTTATCCTTTAAATACGGTAATCTGACGTCCCTGACTGCTGCCCCTGGGCTTCTCAGAGTCTCTGGAGATATGAGGCTTAACTACACACAGCTACAAACAGCAACACATATAGTAGCAACACACAGCTATGGTATATTTATTTTTTATGTTACCTTTATTTAACCAGGAAAAGCCCATTAAGACCCAGAGTCTCTTTTTCAAGGGAGACGTGGCCAAGAAGGCAGCAACAATCAATACATTACAGAACTAAAACATACAATACCACAACATGATCCAGCCTAAAAAAAGCATTTACACTCCTTAACAGTGTTTCCCATTAAAATGTTAAGTTAATTCAGTGGCACTAACATATCTAGATGAAGCATGGATTGTAAGACAAGAAGGCAGTGGCCTAATACTGGGGACTTTAAGTGCAACCAGCTAGCAGACCCGGTATGGTAACTGCTGGTGGTGAAGGAGACCAGGATACAGAGGTAAGGAGGGAGTTTACCCAAAAGGGCTTTGTAGATGAACACATACAAAGGTAGCTTTCTGTGCATATAAAGTGTGGTCCAACCTACCAATTGTTACAAGGTGCAATGGTGGTTACAAAGAGATTTGGCGTTTGTAATAAAGCACAAGGATGCTTGACAAACAGAGTCCAGTCTCTGTAAGACGGAGGAGGCTGCATGCATATATAACAAGTTACCATAATCAATTACAGAGAGAAAAGTGGCCTGAACAAACTTATTTTTAGCCATAAGCGGGAAGCAAACCTATTTACAAAATGAAAAACCCAATTTCAATTTAAGCTTCCTCACATTTATCCATATGAACTTTGAAGGACAACTTGTCACCCAACCATATACCTAGGTATTTGTAGGATGACACTTTTACAATGGATAAGCTACCAGATGTGACAATGCTAACCTTCTCTGGCTGAGTGCGAGCTCTGGTAAAGGTCATGAATTTAGTTTTTTGTACATTCAAGACCAGTTTGAGACCAGAAAGGGAGGCCTGCAGTGACTGAAAGCAGTCTGGAGCTCTTCAACAGCCTGAACCAGAGAAGGAGCACATGAATATATGACTCTGTCATCTGCATATAGATACAACTTTGCTGGTTGCATCCCATTTCCAAAATCATTATTAAAAATTGAGAACAACACAGGAGTTAAAATGTAACCCTGGGGCACACCTCTATTAATCTCAAGAAAGCTAGACATGTGATTGTCAGTATATACACATTGTGTTCTGTCAGAAAGATAGTTCCTATACCAATTTACTGCCCTTTCACTGAGACCAATGTTTCTGAGTCTAGCTAGCAACAATTCATGGTCAACTGAGTCAAATGCTTTTGATAAATCAACAAACAGAACAGGACAATGTTTATTTTTATCAAGTGCATTAATGATGTCGTTTCCCACTGCCATAGCTGCTGTTGTGGTGCTGTGCCCCAATCTAAAGCCAGCCTGAACCCCGCTCAGTATGTTCTTTTCAATTGACGTTTTTTAACTGTGAGTTCACTAAGGGATTCATAGACTTTGGCCAGGATAGGGAGTTTAGAGATCTGAGGGATCCCACCCTTTAGCAGTGGGAGGACATTATCTGATTTCCAAATGCTTGGTATGGAATTGGTCAAGAGACTCAAGTTGAAAATGTGAGCCACAGGTTCAGTATTAATACCAGCTGCTATCTTTAAGAGGTAGGGGTCCAGGTTGTCTAGACCTGCAAACTTTTAATGCCTATTGCCTTTAGTGCTTAATAGATCTCAGAATAAGAAAGGCTCAAAGTTCAAATGGTTCACATCAGGGCCTATATCATAGTTTACTGCAACAGAGCTTATGTTAGAGGCCTGGGCCCCACCATGATCAAAAACTTATAGAGTCACTTCATTAGACTCTATAATTACATGGTCAGGAAGGCCAGAGGATACATTAGAACCTGACGCTGATTTGATTATCTTCCAGAACTTGGTAGGGTTGTTTAGGTTCTCTGTGACTGCATTTAGATAGAAATCTGATTTGGACTTCCTGATCAATCCTGTGCATTTGTTTCTTAGCGCTCTGAAGGAAGCCAAGTCAACAGGAGAAGTTGTATGTCTAGCTTGAGCCCAAGAGACATTTCTCTTTCCACTGATTTTTTTTTTCTTTCACAGGGGCATGCTTATCACAAATGGACACAAATTTCATATAAAAATTGCCCGTAGCAATGTCAACATCGGGAATCAGACTTACTCTGTCAATATTATGCACAGTGATCACTGACATCATTACAGCATATCCCAGTCGATGTGTATTTGTGAGGGGTATTTGTTAGAAGAATGTCCAATAGCTTTGATTTGTTAGGTGCTCTGGGATTCGGTCTTGTAGGCGCATGAATTAATTGCATGAGATTCAGAGTTACACAGTTCTTTAAAAGAGTCCGATACAGATGTAAGCATGTCCCAGTTCATATCTCCCAAAATAATGAATTCAGAGTCATTTAGCTTGTGCAGGACATCAGAAAGAGAGTTAAGTGCGTCTCCCGAAGCCGAAGGCAGTCCATAGCAGCTGACTACAGTGATATGGGAGTCCTTATATACGTTCACTTTCACCGCAAGCGGTTCAAAATATTTGGCTTTTGTAATCGAGAGAATTTCAGAGGTGTTAAACTTGGATTTCACATAAATTGCAATCCCTCTTCCTTTACTCATTTGATCCATTCTAAAAATCGTGTACCCATCAATAGAAATGTAGTTATTTGACACAGATTTCTTTAGACAACTTTCTGATAAAACTATTATGTCTGCATTTGTCGTATTGGCCCATATTCTAATAATGTCTATGTTTGCAAATAAAATTCTGACAATAACATGCAAGAGGCCAAAACTTGCTCTGTTTTTAAAATCATATGGAGTAGGTAGAGATTGCATGGTGTCTACTGGCCCAGGGTTTGGTTGCACATTAGCAGAGATCAACAATAAAAGCATAACAATATATCTCAGTTGCCCAATGTGTGAGAACTTGGCAGAGCCAGCACCATTGTCAATAAAACAAGCTGTCTTTCGACACAGAAAAAAAGTAATTCAAGAGTTTGAGATTTTGGAAGTATGCCATGAAGAGTAGGCCCACTTGCGTTTGAGAGTGGAACAAATGTAGCTTGTGGCGGATGAATCAGAATTAGTTGGGTAACATAGATAATTAAGATGTTTTATTTGCATAATATGCTTATGTGAGATACTTGTCATTAGAATGTATCCCTTTGGACTCTGGTGTTGGCAGTGGCACTTTCCCTTAGCTAGGGCTCAGTCACTTGGGGCCCAGAGAGCGGAGAGGTCAGGCTTGTCTTTCACATATCTCTGGTGCTATGCAGAATATCAGAAAGGGAAGAGGACAGAATGGAACATTGTCTTCATATGTGAATGTGTCTTTACCTATTCTTAAACCATGTGAAGAGATGGCATGATTAATGGGGAACAAATGATTTGTCTCCAAATCATTGGTTCCCATGTCTGTGCGCAAGTCACTCCCCTCAGTGAGCTTGTCCAGGAGTGGGATCAAGAGGGGGTTTACTTGAGATGGGAGTATCTAGAGTTGACAATTGATATATGCCATTGGATGAGTTGGTGTTTTTGTACTATGAAGTACCAGTAACGAGATTAGAACCTCGTCATTAGGGACCAAACTGAACGATAATTTATAGCGAATGTTATCTGGCTAAGGGATACTCCTTTCTCAAATATAAAGTCCCTTTGTGAACTGTTCCTAAGGTCTGTGGTTCGTCATGTACATTGAGATGGGTGTATCTTGGCTATGAAAGATCTTTGTACTTTTGTGTTGTCACTTTCAATGGTTCATTAGAGATAGCGCATCATTGAAAGTCAAGTGCTTTTGCAAAGCTCTTGTTATTAAAGATGTAGTTTAAGTATAACTCTGACTGATGTGTGAAGTTTGTAACTCTCCTCATTTGGTAATGTAGAAATTAGCCACCACAAGCTGCAGAGAGAGACCAAGCTCCTGGTGGTATTGACATGACGGTCTCATCAGAGTGTTTGGAAATTGTAGGGCATAAGGCGAAGATAATTCACTCAATTATTGATCATTCAGTCTATTTAATCCAGGATGGCATTGAGTAAAGAGCAGGCACAGTAACAGATACATAATGCCGGTTTTAAGAGGTCTTTCAGCACAGGTGTGCAATGACTAGTAGACGTTGTGTAGAACGACTTAGATTTTCCCATGGCCCACGGTGCTTCAGGTTTTCCAATCTGGCAACCGCTTCTCTGCTCCTAGCCTTCAGTGCGCACCTGCGCTCCCGCAGGCCTTGCGTGCAGACCGATGCTCCTGACTCAGCGCTTTGACTCCAAAAAGGTGTAGTTTACAAGCGGCCCGAGGATAAAAAAGGCCTTCTCAATCAGAAATCTTTGTACAAGCAAATTTCGTAAAACAGAGACTGAGATCTAAAACGAATAGTTATATACAGCATTCACATCTAAAGTGTTTGCTTCTGTGAACAGGATAATTTAGAAGCTACACACAGCTATGGTTCTTTAGTAGATATACACAGCTATGGTATATTTAGTAGCAACACATAGCTATGGTATATTTAGTAGCAACACACAGCTATGGTATATTTAGTAGCAACACACAGCTGTGGTATATTTAGTAGAAACACACAGCTATGGTATATTTTGTAGAAACACACAGCTATGGTATATTTAGTAGAAACACACAGCTATGGTATATTTAGTAGAAACACACAGCTATGGTATATTTAGTAGCAACACACAGCTATGGTATATTTAGTAGCAACACACAGCTGTGGTATATTTAGTAGAAACACACAGCTATGGTATATTTAGTAGCAACACACAGCTATGGTATATTTAGTAGAAACACACAGCTATGGTATGTTTAGTAACTACACACAGCTATGGTATAATTAGTAGCAACACACAGCTATGGTATATTTAGTAGAAACACACAGCTGTGGTATATTTAGTAGAAACACACAGCTATGGTATATTTAGTAGCAACACACAGCTATGGTATATTTAGTAGAAACACACAGCTATGGTATATTTAGTAGAAACACACAGCTATGGTATAATTAGTAGCTGTCACGCCCTGACCTTAGAGATCTTATTTATTCTCAATGTTTGGTTAGGTCAGGGTGTGACTCGGGTGGGAATATCTATGTTTTCTATTTCTTTGTTTTTGAGCCGAGTGTGGTTCCCTATCAGAGACAGCTGTCTATCGTCTCTGATTGAGAATCATACTTAGGCAGCCTGTTTTCCACTTGAGTTTTATAGGAGGGTATTTTCTGTTTAGTGTATGTGCCTGACGGAACTGTGCGTTTTTCCCCTTTTGTTATTTTGTTTGAGTGTTTCTTGAAAATAAATAATCATGAGCACTTACCACGCTGCGCTTTGGTCCACTTCTTCAACTACAAACGACGACTACAAGAAACTACAAGAAACGTCTGACCTCTGTGATTGCCAACAAGGGTTTTGCCACCAAGTACTAAGTCATGTTTTGCAGAGGGGTCAAATATTTATTTCCCTCATTAAAATGCAAATCATTTTATAACATTTTTGACATGCGTTTTTCTTGATTTTTTTGTTATTCTGTCTCTCACTGTTCAAATAAACCTACCATAAAAATTATAGACTGATTATTTCTTTGTTAGTGGGCAAACGTACAAAATCAGCAGGAGATCAAATACTTTTTTCCCTCACTGTATGGTATATGTAGTAGAAACACAATGCTATGGTATATTTAGTAGAAACACACAGCTATGGTATATTTAGTAGAAACACACAGCTATGGTATACTTAGTAGAAACACACAGCTATGGTATATTTAGTAGAAACACACAGCTATGGTATATTTAGTAGAAACACACAGCTATGGTGTATTTAGTAGAAACACACAGCTATGGTATATTTAGTAGAAACACACAGCTATGGTATATTTAGTAGAAACACACAGCTATGGTATATTTAGTAGAAACACACAGCTATGGTATATTTAGTAGAAACACACAGCTATGGTATATTTAGTAGAAACACACAGCTATGGTATATTTAGTAGAAACACACAGCTATGGTATATTTAGTAGAAACACACAGCTATGGTATATTTAGTAGAAACACACAGCTATGGTATATTTAGTAGAAACACACAGCTATGGTATATTTAGTAGAAACACACAGCTATGGTATATTTAGTAGAAACACACAGCTATGATACATGTATATTTCGTATCTACACAGTCGCTGGTTTACATTGGCACAGGCTGAAAACTGTGGTCTGATGCTTCTGCAGGCAGCATTTCTCACCACAGTGAAAAGCCTCTAAAAATATATGTTTTTGCTCCTCCAGTAAACAAGGAATCTCGCATGGATTTCTCCTTTACTTTCAGCATGGCCGACAGATGGGAGGGAATCCACTCTTGAGGTGACCTTGGTACATACACAGCTACAACAGATAAAGCTACATAACAGTGTGGAAGAATCCAGTGAGACAGCATCAGCTAGGAAGAGAGAGAGAGCTAGAGATACAACGAGGGAGTGAGAGAGAGAAAGATTGCAGGGATTGGAAAAAGAAAGAAGGATTAAGAGAGGGATGGGAAAGAGACATCGGAAGAAGTGAAGCCTCACGTCCTCACCATTTCTCTCTCTCTCTATCCCTTTCCTCTCTCTCTCACTCTCTCTCTCCCTTACTCTCACTCTCTCTCTCCCTTACTCTCTCTCGCTCTCTCTCTCTCTCTCTCTCTCTCTCTCTCTATGACTTTCCTCTCTCTCTCTCTCTCCCTTTCTATCTCTCTCTCACTCTCTCTCTCTCCCTTTCCTCTCTCTCTCACTCTCTCTCTCCCTTACTCTCACTCTCTCTCTCCCTTACTCTCTCTCTCTCTCGCTCTCTCTCTCTCTCTCTCTCTCTCTCTATGCCTTTCCTCTCTCTCTCTCTCTCCCTTTCTATCTCTCTCTCACTCTCTCTCTCCCTTACTCTCTCACTCTCTCTCTCCCTCCCTTTCTCTCTCTCTCTCTCTCTCTCAATTCAATTCAATTTGTTTTATTGTCATGACGTAACAATATACATATTGCCAAAGCTTACTTTGGATATTTACAATATTAGCATAATTAAAATAATAATAATCAATATTGTCAACAGGACAAAAGTAACAACAATAATCAAGGGTAAAAATAACCATACAATGGACAATAACAATGGCATAGAGGACTTGTGCAGGTTGGTTGGTCAGTCAGAAACGGTCCCTCATTTTATGGCAGGCAACAATGTAGTGCGCTGCCAACACACAGCTCTCTGCGTCCTCCCCCAACAGGACGGGTAGCCTATCCTCATCAGAGAGGTCTTTGAAACCTTGAAAAAGGGTTTCAAATTTGGGGAAATAACTCTCTCTAATTGTTTTATATTTTACAATTTTGTCAGGAAATGCAGCTCCGTCTCAGGTTCTGCTGTTGTGCAGTGGTTGCACAGCCTTTCCTCTACAGGGAGCCAGGTTTTCCTGTGTCTAACCTCAATGGCAAGGCTGTGCTCACTGAGCCGGTACTTCGCCAAGGTTTTCCTAAGGTTTTGATCAGTAACCATGGTCAAATAGTTTGCCACGGTGTACTGTCCATTTAGGGCCAGATAGCACTGCGTTTTGCTTTGTGCTTCCCAGTAAGTAATGTAGTTTTGTTTTGACTGTGTTGTAATTTGGTTTATTCTGATTGATTGGATGTTCTGGTCCTGAGGCTTCAGTGTGTTAGTAGAACAGGTTTGTGAACTCAGCCCCAGGACAGCTGGATGAGGGGACTCTTTGCATTGCAGGGCTTGGTAATGATATGAGAGGGGGTCACTGTATTTGAGATGTTTCCAAAACTGAATTGCTCTTTAAAAAAAAATGTATTAGTGGATATTGGCCTAATTCTGCCCTGCATGCATTGTTTGTAGTTTTCCTCTGGACATGTAGGAGGATTTTACAGAACTCTGCATGCAGGGTTTCAATGGGGTGTTTATCCAATTGGGTGAGATCTTGTTTTGCAAGTGGAGCCCACCCATCGCTGCCGTAAAGTGCAATTGGTTCAATGACATATTCAATTAGTTTTAGCCACATTTTTATAGATATTTTAATTTTAATTTGTTTTTTAATGGCTTAGAATGCCCTGCATGCTTTCTCTCTCAGTTAATTCACTGCCTCATTAAGGTGTCCAGTTGAGCTTATTTTTAAACCTAAGTAATTGTAGTGTGTACAGTACTCTATATATTTTGTACCAATTGAGAACTTTGTTCTAATTCCCTGAGATCTTGATCTTCTTTGGAAAAATCATTATTTTTGTCTTTTTGGGGTTTACTGCCAGAGCCCAGGTCTGGCAGTACTGCTCTAGCAGGTCCAGGCTCTGCTGTTAGCCATGTGCTGTGGGTGACAGCAGGCATAGGTCATCTGCGAAGAGCAAGCATTTAACCTCTGAATTGTGTAGACTAACACCAGGTGCTGATTTTTCTAGCATAGTGACCAATTCTTGATGTAAATATTGAAGAGTGCAGGGCTCAGATTGCAACCCTTGCGAAGGCCTCGCCCCTGGTCTCTCTCTCTCTCTCTCTCTCTCTCTCTCTCTCTCTTTCAATTAAATTAAATTACATTCAAGGGGCTTTATTCTCTCTCTAGCTCTCTCTCCCCCCCTCTCTCTCACTCAGTTTGGCGAGCAGAGGGCCTAATCCTCTGAGAGAGAAGCGATACACTCTCCTCTACATCACACCTGGAGCCTGCCCTATTGAAAGTCATTCCAGAGGGGGAACCATCTCTTAACCTGTAGGCATGTGTGTGTGTGGACAGATTCGACCTGACAGTCCCCCTCGTTTAGCAGACAGGGACCACTTTCCTCTCTGCCATCTCCACTTCCCCTCTTTCTCCTCTCTTGCTTTCAGCCCAAACACAACAAGACATCTAAATCTGCAAGGACTCTCTGAAAGAAATAGCTTTTCGAGGGGTTTGTTTTCTTCGGCTATGTGGTCCTGATATTGTCTTACAGATACGTTACTGTAAGTTTGCTATCTTGTGATTGCTTTGACATGCCAACCAGCATAAATATGCCAAAATTAAGCAGAAAATAATGACAAAAATAACAATGTAAAAACTTTGTAATTACATAGGTTGTGAAACACTTTTACTTTGGCAGGCAGGTCTCAACAGCTGAAGTCTAGTTATCTGAATAACATATCCATCCACAAGGTCCAAACAAAACATACTGAGTGAGGAGCAGGTCTCTCTCTCTCTCCCACCCTCCCCCTCTCCATCCCTCCCTGTGTGTTTGAAGAGTGTGTTGCCCAGATGGTTAGTGGTGCTGCCAGCTCAATTACAAACACCTCTGCAGACCAGGAAGCTGCTAGAGACAGCCTTATAGGGACATTTTAACTGATCCCTGTTCGAAACTTCACAGAAGAACTGCATGCTGTGTAATACACGACATTAAGAAAGGCCCCATACCAACAGACATGTAGAGTAGACCACTGACTGTCCCTTGGGGGATATCGTGGTTTCACCCTCCGGCAAAGTTCTTTACTGTTCATTCCAATCAGCCATCATAGCCAGGGTAGAAACAGCTGTGCACGTTGAGAGCCACCCCATGTTAGAGGGGCTGCCAACTGAACACAGAACTGTGAAAGGAAGTTAGCTTCCCTACAGTCATTTGAAAAATACACTTTTGTCATTATGTGCATGTTAATGTCCATATGCAGTGCACATGGCATGCAATGTATTATCACCAACAAATAAATCATTCTGTTTTATTCACATGGATGAGAAACACTGGAAACCACCGCACTGCAGTCTAGCCTTTTTTAGGCAGGGATTCCTCACCTCACATATTGTCTGGATAATTCTGTAGAGTGTTATTTTTTATACAGTAGTCCTGTCTGTAGTCCTGTCTGAAGTCCTGTCTGTAGTCCTGTCTGTAGTACTATCTGTAGTCATGTCTGTAGTAGTCTGTAGTCATGGCTGTAGTCCTGTCTGAAGTCCTGTCTGTAGTCCTGTCTGTAGTACTATCTGTAGTCATGTCTGTAGTAGTCTGTAGTCATGTCTGTAGTACTGCCTGTGGCCCTGTCTGTGGTCCTGTCTGTAGTCCTGTCTGTAGTTCTGCCTGTGGTCCTGTCTGTAGTACTGTCTGTAGTCCTGTCTGTAGTTGTGTCTGTAGTCATATCTGTAGTAGTCTGTAGTCATGTCTGTGGTTCTGCCTGTGGTCCTGTCTGTAGTCCTGTCTGTAGTCCTGTCTGTAGTCCTGTCTGTGGTCCTGCTGTAGTCCTGCCTGTGGTCCTGTCTGTAGTCCTGTCTGTGTTCCTGTCTGTAGTCCTGTCTGTGGTCCTGTCTGTGGTCCTGTCTGTGGTCCTGTCTGTGCTCCTGTCTGTAGTCCTGGCTGTAGTCCTGCCTGTGGTCCTGTCTGTAGTCCTGTCTGTGGTCCTGTCTGTTGTTAGGCTCAACCTGTCTCCAGTGTTTGAGGTCTGTAGTCCTGTCTGTAGTCCTGTCTGTAGTCCTGTCTGTAGTCCTGTCTGTGGTCCTGTCTGTAGTCCTGTCTGTAGTCCTAACTGTAGTCCTGTCTGTAGTCCTGTCTGTAGTCCTGTCTGTAGTCCTGTCTGTAGTCCTGTCTGTAGTCCTGTCTGTAGTCCTGCCTGTAGTCCTGTCTGTAGTCCTGTCTGTAGTCCTGTCTGTAGTCCTGTCTGTAGTCCTGGCTGTAGTCCTGGCTGTAGTCCTGTCTGTAGTCCTGCCTGTAGTCCTGTCTGTAGTCCTGTCTGTAGTCCTGTCTGTAGTCCTGCCTGTAGTCCTGTCTGTAGTCATGTCTGTAGTCCTGTCTGTAGTCCTGTCTGTAGTCCTGTCTGTAGTCCTGTCTGTGGTCCTGTCTGTAGTCCTGTCTGTAGTCCTGTCTGTAGTCCTGTCTGTAGTCCTGTCTGTGGTCCTGTCTGTAGTCCTGTCTGTAGTCCTGTCTGTAGTCCTGTCTGTAGTCCTGTCTGTGGTCCTGTCTGTAGTCCTGTCTGTAGTCCTGTCTGTAGTCCTGTCTGTAGTCCTGCCTGTAGTCCTGTCTGTAGTCCTGTCTGTGGTCCTGTCTGTAGTCCTGTCTGTAGTCCTGTCTGTAGTCCTGTCTGTAGTCCTGTCTGTGGTCCTGTCTGTAGTCCTGTCTGTAGTCCTGTCTGTAGTCCTGTCTGTAGTCCTGCCTGTAGTCCTGTCTGTAGTCATGTCTGTAGTCCTGTCTGTAGTCCTGTCTGTAGTCCTGTCTGTAGTCCTGTCTGTAGTCCTGCCTGTAGTCCTGTCTGTAGTCATGTCTGTAGTCCTGTCTGTAGTCCTGTCTGTAGTCCTGTCTGTAGTCCTGTCTGTAGTCCTGTCTGTGGTCCTGTCTGTAGTCCTGTCTGTAGTCCTGTCTGTAGTCCTGTCTGTAGTCCTGTCTGTGTGCTGGGCTGCTACAGTCACACCTCTGTATTTTGTCTTCCTCTTTTTTTCACCACTGAGAAAGAGAGGTAACTTTGAACTTCAACCAGCACCTGTTCTCCTGACGAAAGTTCAAACTCAGACAATGCTTTGTACTTCTCCTTGAAGCATTTGATGTTCTATGCATTCAGAAATTTACATCCATGGGGTTTCCTGGTTTTCAAGCAGCTATTTAGATGCCATGAAGCAAAATGTAGACATTTTTTACAGAGAGCGCGAAAGAAAGGTAGAGAGAGGGAGCGAGAGAGAGAGAAATGGAGGGAGAGAAGGGGAACACAGACATAAAGAAGATGAACATTGGCAAATGAATGTGTCAGCCTCGTGTCATTATTCGCTTGTTAAGTCTGAGTAAATGTCACCTCTGTTTTAACTATTCTCATTTCAGAATCCAGACACATTTATAAAGATATGAAACACAGAGATAACAGAACTCCAACCCTTGTCCCCACTGAGTATCAATAAGTCAAAGATAACCAAACCCCAGCCTGGCAGTTCAGATTATACATTACCATTTGTTTGGTACATCACTCTTTAAATATAAGAGAGAGAGGAGCGATAGAGTGAACGAGAGAAAGATAGAGACAAGCGAGAGGGAGAGAAATAGAGAGAGAGAAACAGAAAGCGAAAGAAATAGAGAGAGAGGGAGAAATAGAGAGCGAGAGAGAGGGAGAGAGATCACAGCATTCAGTGTTGTCAGGGTGACAGGGAGCAGCAGCAGAATGCAGAGAGAGATCAGAGGTGAGGATCAGGGAGAGGAGAGGGAGAGGAAGGTGGATATGAGTGAGGACAGAGTGCTTTAATCACTTCCCCCCAGGCTGTATAGGGCTGTATCTGTGGTGACGCCGGTGTTTATCTTCAGGAACGCTTGCCTCGTCACCACACCATTTATCACCGCTACTGAGAGATCTACGGTCCGTTTCTGAACGGCTAGCTACACAACTCTGACCTTGGGGGACCTTGTGGATACATGGGGAACTTTAACGACTGACTGACGGAGGCAGGAAGTTACTGATATCTCCCACTTTTTACACTGACCTCCCCTTTCAGACACATACAGTAACAGGTGCAAGATGGGATACATTGGACTAGGTTGAATTCCATTTTCTTATGAAGTTAAAGTCTGAATAAAGTGATATTTACATTGCTGATCCACCATAAGGGCTGTCACAGCATTGCTTCAGGTTCTACACTATTATGATACCATGCTGTTTTTTGCCTGTGTGAATATGCCTTTAAAGCAGCAATATGTAACTTTTTGGGTAACCAGACCAAACTCCCATTAGAATGTATGTTATAGATCTGTCGTTCTCATTGAAAGCAAATCTAAGGAGTGGTAGATCTGCTCTTTGTGCGCTATTTTTATGCTTCCCATTCTTATGTTTCGTTTTTGCGTATTTTACCAAATATTTTTGGTAATGGAAAATATATTTCACAGCTGTTTAGATGGTACAGGGATTTTCTACACTATACTTGCTTGTTTTGTCACATCAACTGAGATTTTGCAAACTTTTAGAATGTTAGCAACCAGGAAATGGCAGATTGATTTCTGTATAGTGCATCTTTAAGTGTTATGAGTAACTGTCTGGCAGTAGTAACTATTGTCTGGCAGTAGTAACTATTGTCTGGCAGTAGTAACTATTGTCTGGCAGTAGTAACTATTGTCTGGCAGTAGTAACTATTGTCTGGCAGTAGTAACTATTGTCTGGCAGTAGTAACTATTGTCTGGCAGTAGTAACTATTGTCTGGTAGTAACTATTGTCTGGCAGTAGTAACTATTGTCTGGCAGTAGTAACTATTGTCTGGTAGTAACTATTGTCTGGCAGTAGTAACTATTGTCTGGTAGTAACTATTGTCTGGCAGTAGTAACTATTGTCTGGCAGTAGTGATAGTATAAGCAGTAGACTGTCTGAATATGGGGAATATGTCCAATGGCTAGGAACAAGTGATCAGAGCACATTAGTGAGCTTGGGTATTCTTAACTGTCCCTGAACTTAGGTGCTTCTGCTGAATCACACTCTGGGTAATTACAGGAGGCAGCGCGTCCAGCGTCGTCGGTTTTGTTGCAGCTGCTTTCAACTCTCTCCCTCTGTCTCTCCCCCCGTCTCTCACTCCATCTCTCACTCTATCTCTCCCTCCGTCTCTCGCTCCGTTTCTACCCTTTTCAATTTGCTGCCTGGTTGAAGACGCTGGAGGAGAGACAATGCAAGGCTAGGGATGGAGCCTGAGAACTTAAGCAGGACAAAAGCTCCTCATAATCAAAAGTGATCGGACTAGGCTGAGTAGAGCTGCAGCCATGATAACCTCACTTAGTATATCTTACATTTAGAACAGAGAGAGGAGATGCGTTTAAAAGAACTGGGGAGGGAGGGTAGATAAATAATGGAGAGGGATGAGTGGAGCATTGGAGGCTGCTGAGGGGAGGACAGTTCATAATAATGGCTGGAACGGAGCAAATGGAAAGGCATTATACACATGGAAACCATGTGTTGGATGTATTTTATATCATTCCGTCCTCCCCAATTAACGTGCCACCAACCTCCTGTGGAGTGGAAAGAGGCATGACGAGAATTTGAATTATTTATCTCAATGGATCATAAACCAACGATCGATCCCTCATGACTGTTTAGTATTGTTATAGACGTCATTTATCAATCGATAAATTGTTATTCGTATAGGCTAGTGCTTTTTATGAAGTCATTACAGAACCCTTATTAAAGACAATCACAAATAGTGGCAATGAAACACTAGTTAAGCACGTAATTCAAAAGTTACCCAGACAAATGAATTTAGTCTAGAGTTAGTATGAACCAGTGTGCTAAAGGCTGGACTCTGCCTGGCAGAAATGGCACATTTAAAAGGAATTTATCTCAGTCAACTTTAATTAAAGTACTAATAGCCCACAGCTTAAAGAAAGCCAAATAGGCAATTGCTTAATCTGTTTTAATTACTTAAGTCTCAGATGAATTATTAATTGAATGCTATACAATGTGTTTGCCATTAACGTTTCAAGCCAGGAATAAGGAATCAAAGTCTCCTTTAGGTGCAGGGGAGTCGGGACCAAAGAGACAAAAGGATCACATCACCAAAAGGTCATTTCCTGATAAACAAAAACAGCACATCTCTCCTTTTAAAAACACATTACTGTATCAAATGTCTAATTGTAAAGTAAGCCTATCTGAAGACTTGTTTACAATACATTGAAATGATCCAATTTCCAATACATTCTATTTAAAACACGTTACTGTTTACGCCTGGCTGCTTAGATCTCTCTGCATCGATCCAGAGATTGATTACACTCAAGAGATGGTGGAGTTTGTGTGTGTGTGTGCTTGTGTGTGAGTGTGTGTATGTGGGACGGGAGGAGGGACAAGTGTCCCAGTTCAGAGGCTAGGAGGCGGGGAGTCTCAGAGCACTGATGGCTGTTCCTTCATATTTGATTGGACCACGTGTGGGTGGGTGGGTGGAAAACAGGTTCTTGCAGATGGCATTACTGACTGACACACACTCACCCCCCTCAAGTGCTCATCCTCCTCACACTCCTCTCCCTCCCACCCTCCCACTCGTTTGTATTTGAACTCTCCATGTACTGCCCAAGTCCTGGAGCAATGGACCCCACCAAATAGCCTCTGTGCTGCCATGCTTTTATCTAGCTTCAAGCTGCACATCAAATCAGAAGCATATTTTGTTCAGTCATTACAACCTCGTGTAGCTTTAAATGATGGAGATTCACGCATGTACATTATGTTGTTTATTAACTGAATACTCAATCAGATAATCATATTTGCATGTTTGAGGCAAGACATATTCCAGAGGGAAAAGGAACAAAATGGAAACACAAATGAGAAGCCAAAATCAGTGTATTTGATTTTCAGGTCTGCCTTGGAGTGTGTTTGTGTGTGTTTGTGTGTGTTTGTGCGTGTATGTGTGTGTGTGTGTGTGTGTGTGTGTGTGTGTGTATGTGTGTGTGTGTGTGTGTATGTGTGTGTGTGTGTGTGTGTGTTGGTGTGTGTGTGTGTGTGTGTATGTGTGTGTGTGTGTGTGTGTGTGTGTGTGTGTGTGTGTGTGTGTGTGTGTGTGTGTGTGTGCGTGCGTGCGTGCGTGCGTGTGATTGTTCCTTCAGAACAGTATTACTAATCAAGCCACCACAGAGAAGTTACTGTTTTGCTATGGGCATGTAAACACCCAGCCCTATAGCCGCATATCGCGATAAAACATGATACATATGAAATACAATCACAGATAAAAGAGGAGCAGAATGGTCCCTCAGGGAGTAAATACATGAGCTAATTAGAATGTATTGTTATTAAAGTAATATTATACTCCCACTTCATCGGAATACAATATTACAAAGTGCAACTCTTTTTTTGTCAGCTTGGAAGCACTGATTGCAATAATATGAAGAGGACTCTGGTCAGGGTGAATTCAAAAGCACTTTCAGACTGAACTACAGAGGTCATTTACACTTGAGCCAACATCTTCGTTTACCATGAATGCCATCTTTGCGAACATTGGGGAAATTGCCTTAAAAGGTACATTGTCGGTTTCAAACGAGTCGTTGAATGAGTCCCAGCTTCATTGTATTCTATTACAGTTTTTCTCAATTGCTAAAACACTAAAACCCATTGGCTGAACAAAGTTCTCAGTTGCCTGGACTCATTTAGCTAATTATGCAGTCTGTTGTCAATACCTTAAACCATTTCACATGGTAAAACACAATTTGCAGATCTCACTTAGACTTTTCAGCAAAACTCTAAACACGTTCTCATTCTCAAAACACATTCTGCACTCTAATGCACATGTCATCCATACTGGTAAACACAAGTGGCAACAATCAAATACAAATAGAGAACACATGTCATTGATTGAACACAACCACTCAAAATTGATTTAACCTGTTTCAAATGATGCGACACAACCAATATAAGCCAGTTCAGAGAGCAAACAGGTTGTTGAAGGTGGGAAGGAGAAAGTCTGAGAATGGATAGAAGAAACAATGTGAGAGGACGAGGACGAGTGCGTATGCGAGGTGGGCGACGAGGAGGAAGAGGAGGGCAAGAAAGAGGAAGAGGAGGACGAAGAGGAAGAGGAAGACAAAGAGTGGAAATATCTGATGAAATTCGAGCAACAGTTATAGACCATGTTCTTGTCCATGGACTGACAATGAGGGAAGCAGGACTTAGAGTGCAACCCAATTTGAGCCGATTTTCTGTGTCCACCATAGTAAGGACATTCAGAGAAGAGAACAGGTACAGTATACTACTGTATTTTTGTAATTGCAAATTTACTCTACTACACTATATGCAGCTGTTTCAATAGACATTTGTAAAGTTAATCACTGTATGTATTGTACTGCATGAATATGTTTTGTAACTGCACAACTACTTTTTGTAGAATTGCAAGGCTGCCACATGCAGGTGGAAGGACAGCTATATTCACTCAGGGGCAAGAGACCGTTATAGTTGGCATGGTCCTTCAAGATAATGCAATACGACTCAGAGAAATCCAGGAATGAGTGATACAAGACAACACACACTTCCAGGGAATCGACAGTGTGAGCATTTCCACAATTGACCGTGTCCTCCATCGTAACAGGATGCGAATGAAACAAGTATACCGAGTACCTTTTGAGCGCAACTCACCAAGGGTGAAAGAACTGCGAGCTCAGTATGTGCAAGTAAGTGTACATTCAGAAACATTTACTGTAATCCAGATTGTCTACAGTACTAACACATACTATGTGAATGACATTACTCTTCAGCACATACAATGTATGTGAATCAGAAGTGCATACAGTAGGCCTAATTGTACTCTACACTGTCTCTGTACGACTTACAAAATCCTACATACAGTATATTGTATTTCTACACACACAATATTTGACGTGGAATCCTTGGACAGACCCCATGAGTTCATCTTTGTCGATGAAGCAGGCTTCAATCTAACAAAGAGGAGAAGGAGAGGCCGAAACATGATTGGACAGCAGGCCATTGTTGAAGTCCCTGGTCAACGAGGTGGCAATGTCACAATCTGTGCTGCTATCAGTAACCATGGTGTTCTACATCACCATGTTACACTCGGGCCATATAACACCCAGCACCTTATAACATTTATTGCCAATCTAAGAGATATTTTATTTGAGCAGCAGGTTCAAGAGCAGCAGGGTCAAGAGCTAAATGAGAATCCCATTCCCACCTATGTGATACTGTGGGACAATGTCAGTTTCCACCGAGCTGCTCAGGTAAGGGAATGGTTTAACATCAATGGGCAGTTTATGAACTTGTACCTCCCTCCATACTCGCCTTTCCTGAATCTGATTGAGGAGTTTTTCTCCTCTTGGAGATGGAAAGTGTATGATAGACAACCCTACACCAGAGTAAATCTGCTGCAAGCCATGGCTTTAGCCTGTGGTGATATAGGTGAGGAATCATGTCAGGGCTGGATACGGCACACAAGAGGCTTCTTCCCCCGTTGCCTCAGGAGGGACAATATTGCTTGTGATGTTGACGAAGTGCTCTGGCCTGACCCAGCCCAAAGACAAGAAGAAGCACATTGATCACACGTTTACTCCTTTGATTTTTGTCCCTTTTAGTATTGTATACTGTAGTACAGTGCATTGTAGGCTGTATACTGTACAATGGACAAATTGTATGGCCCTGAACATTGTGCTTTCCATTTATTAACAGTACTGACTGCTCAATAGATTTTGACTGGTTGCAGGTTCATATCAACAAAGAACAAGAATTACAGTATCACAGAGACAAAGGACAAGTTTGTGAGATGCAGGGTACAGTACTGTAAAAATAGGGGTAAAAGGAGGAGGAAGAACAAAAAACAAAATTGCAAAGAGCAAAGCAGAGTAGTAATTTCTGATCAATTTTGAGCTACTATGATAGAACATGTTTTCGTTCATTAAAGGACAGTGACGGAAAAATATGAATCTTTTTTTAGATTACAAATGTACTTCTCCCTGAGAATTGTATGTTTTGAACAATGTGTTTTCTATTTTTCGGTGTATTGTTTACTGACTGCTTGAGAGTGTATATCATTTTGATCACATTGTTTATGATTTGAGAGCAGTGTTTGATTTTGAACACAGGTAAAACTGTTTTGAGGCAATGTTTCATTTTGCGAGATGAGTCAGAGGTTATGTAAATAGTGCTTGAAGATGAGGAGAGGAGAGGAGTCAGAGGTTATGTAAATAGTGCTTGAAGATGAGGTTTTGTGTTTAATGTTTTCAGGAAATGGAGCAAGGTTTCAGAAATTGTGTTTTAGCAATTGAGAAAAACTGTAATAATTTGTGACTTTAACCTTGACTACAGTTACCCCCGGCCCGTATCACCTTCAACTCTCTGTGTCAAGACAATGTCCAAAATATCCCCTGCTTTACCAACAGGACCAATAAAATCTCTTTTCCAAGCCTGAAAATTAAGGCTGCCATTATAAAGTCAGTTATGAGTTCATATGAACAAGAGACCATGTTTAGAGCGCACTTTTAATCAATATTGAGAGTCCAGTGTTGTACTGTTTTCAAATGAATTCATATATGAAAGAAAATAAAGAATTATGTGATTGGATAAGTACATTTTTTGAGAGCACATCAACACTAGATTAAGGACGTGGCCGTTTGAGAATGAAATGCAGTAATGTGATTTCTCTGAATGGCATTGAGTGGGGTGGATCCACCAGTGGAAAGCAAAATGTGTTGTTGTGTTTAACGTTGCCTCATTTGCTTTATGAAATACCTTAGGCATCAGACGTAGAGCAAAGGGCAACTTTCACAGCTCCTCGAGATGAAAAAGTAACTTTTTTCCAAACTTTGCACAGAAAAACTAATAATTACATTGTTGACTGCCTTTATTTGCTCCTTGATTGAGCAGTGCAGGCAGACTAGAGCAGTCAGATTACTGTGTGTCTGTGTGTCTGTGTGTGTGTGTGTGTGTGTGTGTGTGTGTGTGTGTGTGTGTGTGTGTGTGTGTGTGTGTGTGTGTGTGTGTGTGTGTGTGTGTGTGTGTGTGTGTGTGTGTGTGTGTGTGTGTTTGTGTGTGTGTGTGTGTGTGCTCACATGCAGGTAGACAGAAGCAGGCAGTTTAATTAACTAGCTAATTGAAAACCTTTATTCTTAGAACGCTGTCACTTTGATGGATGGCTGATTCAAGTCAATGAGATCGCTACCAGTACACACAGGGGCGTCATGAACCCCAAAATCTGAGGAAGCACAAGGTACGTGAGGATGACTGGGGTGTGGTCTTTTTCAAATACCTGAAACAACTTTTTCCTGCAATCGAGATCCACAATATTATCCTTAATTCTATGTAAAAAAAGATGTATATTTTTCTGCATATCTAAGCATATCTCTTCAGCTGTCTATCCTCCTGACTGGTGATTCTTTTTTAAAGAAACTAAATATGCTTCTATGCATAAACGATTGAAAGGAATGTGAGTTTTATTCAGTACATTTAGTGATTGATTGCTTTCTAAAGTCTACCAACCTTGCCAGCAGGCATGCCAGCTAAGATAGTTAGACAAGCTAGCTGCTGTAGCTTGATTGATAGCCTGAAATGGCTTCTTGGTAGTTAGTTATGAGGTTGGGAGATTGGGAACGTATCTAGCTGGCTAGCTAAAGCCAACTTCATACAATTGCTAGGTGGCTAATAGTATGACATCAAGAACAAACCAGTAGGCTACATAGCTAGCTTGATCAAAAATGATACTCTAACATTCCCTCCATCTTGTGCCAACATCAGCTCTTTTTAAGTCTTGGTTCCAATAGTTGATATTTTTTCTAAGAGATTGTCAGTTGGATAGTCTCTCTGCAAAGTTCTGTGTATCTTACCTATCATCTGAACATTCTTTACTGACTCAAAAAAGATTTCCTCAAGGTTACTCTGATGTCTATAAGATTTCCTCAAGGTTACTCTGATGTCTATAAGATTTCCTCAAGGTTACTCTGATGTCTATAAGATTTCCTCAAGGTTACTCTGGTGTCTATAAGATTTCCTCAAGGTTACTCTGATGTCTATAAGATTTCCTCAAGGTTACTCTGATGTCTATAAGATTTCCTCAAGGTTACTCTGATGTCTATAAGATTTCCTCAAGGTTACTCTGATGTCTATAAGATTTCCTCAAGGTTACTCTGATGTCTATAAGATTTCCTCAAGGTTACTCTGATGTCTATAAGATTTCCTCAAGGTTACTCTGATGTC
Organism: Salmo trutta; assembly: GCF_901001165.1. Lineage (NCBI taxonomy): Eukaryota > Metazoa > Chordata > Actinopteri > Salmoniformes > Salmonidae > Salmo > Salmo trutta. The sequence goes on along the minus strand of NC_042992.1, from coordinate 22,742,676 downwards.
TATAAGATTTCCTCAAGGTTACTCTGATGTCTATAAGATTTCCTCAAGGTTACTCTGATGTCTATAAGATTTCCTCAAGGTTACTCTGATGTCTATAAGATTTCCTCAAGGTTACTCTGATGTCTATAAGATTTCCTCAAGGTTACTCTGATGTCTATAAGATTTCCTCAAGGTTACTCTGATGTCTATAATATTTCCTCAAGGTGACTCTGATGTCTATAAGATTTCCTCAAGGTTACTCTGATGTCTATAAGATTTCAAGTCAACATTTTGTGATGTGAAACGTTTAAGTTGTATGTGTTTGAAAGTACCTACATTGGTCGGTCCAAAATTGGAAATACAATGCACATGAGTGGAGGCTCCTCACAGGAGGAAGGGGAAGACCAACCTATTCAGTGAATTTCTGGAAAATAAAAATTGTGAAACATTAATAAAGTTATACTTTTTAGATAAAACTATACTACATATATTTACATGTCACTAAATAACCAACTCCAACACACTGTTTTGCAATAAAAGTCTACAGTAGCCTCGACAGCAATCTGTAGGGTAGCACCATGAGGACAGCTATTTTCTGTCCTTATCGTGGTACATTGACTTCAATACAAAACTTAGGAGGCTCATGGTTCTCGACCTTTTCCATAGACTTACACAGGAATTATGACGACTTCCGGAGGATGTCCTCCAACCTATCAGATTTCTTGCAGCTTGAACTGACATCTTGCCCATCCAATAAAGGATCAGAGAATGAATCTAGTACTGAAAGCATAAGCTAAAGCTAGCTAGCACTGCAGTGCATAAAATGTGGTGAGTAGTTGACTCAAAGAGACAGAAAGACAATAGTTGAACAGTTTTGAACAAATACAATTAAAAAATGAAGGAGAAGCAGCAGAGAGAGAGCGAGAGCTAGCTATATTTAATTAAAATAGTTTTACTTTAACTTTTACTTACTTAGCTAGCTAACGCAGATAGCCGATTTAGCTTACTCAAACACTTGGCTCAAAGAGAGAGGTTCTAGTAGCTATGTTAACTATGATGTTAGCTAATATGGTGACAACGATGTAGGCTTTCTGTGGAGGTTAGTGGCTATGGTATTAAGGTTTGGCTTGGAGAGGTTTTTTATCATCTGGTCACAGACAGCTGCTGTGTTGTGCACTGAAGTCCACAAGCGAAGTTGAGAGGAGGAGAGCAAAGTGATGATGATGTTTGTATGTGGCTGCTATGAAGTGAACTGTGTAATTAGGGAGGCATTCATTCCACCAATTCTGTTGAAAAACGTTCTTTAATTAAAATAAATGGAACTAAACAGGGATAGACCTACCTGAATTTGTCCAATAGAATCTCTTGTTTGTAACTGTTTGTCCAATAGAAATGGAAACGTATTGCTACTGTTTGGACAAATGATTGTACCCTAAATCAGCCAGCTGCAGGCAAGATTGTGCAAGGTGGTATTGAATGTGTCGCTGTCTGTCGCCTTGATTACTCCAATTTGTCTCTCGACATGTGCACCTACGTTATAAACTTTAATTCGTTAGCTAGGTTGTAACAACCTCATGATGGGTATAAGGAAAATTTGAGTATCATGTAGTTGCCTAAACCTATCGATGTTACATTGAACTGGCTGAATGGAATATGAATGACAGTCATCCAATATGCTGAAATAGAAATAAGGCCATAGACATGAAAAACAATTTGTCCTCCCCAATCTTAAACAGCACCAACCTCCACTGATGCACATAGATCATTCCATCTTGCCCATAACATAATAATTACTAGTGCTAGGCTAATTATACAAGTATAAACCAATTAAAATGGGCTCAAGTCAGACAGTCTCTGACAATACTCTGTGAAGATAATCTACTCAGGCCGTTTACCATATAAAAAAGGTAAGTTCCGGTCTACTTAAGGGGGTTGCTCTCCCATAGACACCAATGCAATAGCAACTGGGTCTGGTCTACTTTGCTCATTGAATTTCATTATAACATTTTAAATGAGGGAGCCAGAGGTCTCTTCCATCTCTGCTCTACCCTCTCCTCTACTGACGGATCCGTGCACCTCGGAAAGAACCACTTAATACTCTTTGCCTTAGTTTAGTAATTCATTTAACATTTGATTTTTTTGTTGTTGTATGTACGTATGGTTTTTTTAAATGTTTTTTTTAATGACAAATATGAGGGGCCACGTGCCCCTGTGCCTCTTTGGGCATGATGCCTCTGAATACACAGCAACTGCAAATCACTTAAAAGACCAAAAAGACCAAAACACAACATCACAGAAACACACACACACCAAACCCACAAGTACTTCTAGCAGGAGCACTTTCAGATTGGGAACAGGGACACACGCAGCACGTGAAAGCGACGATGATTAAGAAATATATTTAATTGGAGGTTGTGGAGGAGGAGAGGAGAGGAGAGGAAGAGAGACAGAGAGCGCTGCCTGCGTATCATGCCAGCCGCCGTCTCAAATTGCCTGGCTTCAGCATCTTTTTATGAGATTTCTCATTAGAGGTATATACAGCCCAGACTTTGGAAATATCACAGAATTAATTAAAATGATAGGAATGGAGAGAGTGGGGAGAGTGGGCTGCCAATGGTGGGACAAAAGAGGGACTCGGTGTAATCAATGTTCTGATCAGAGTACCATTGTTTCTGTAAATACCCACTGTTGACGGCGGTGGCCAGCGGCGCTCTCTCGTTTGGTGTGAGTGTGTGTGTGTGAGTGTGTGTGTGTGTGTGTGTGTGTGTGTGTGTGTGTGTGTGTGTGTGTGTGTGTGTATGTGTGTGTATCTGTGTATCTGTGTGTGTGTGTGAGTGTGTGTGTGTGTGTGTGTGTGTGTGTGTGTGTTTACCATGTATGAAATCCAGACCAGTTGGTTGGTTGTTTACGTTGATAAAGTATTCAGCCTGGTTGCTGTGGTGAGCTTCAAAGGATCTACTTGCCAGGGCTTTGAATGCTCACCAGGCTTCTGTGTTGTCAGCCGTTTTTATCAGCCGTTTTTATCAGCCATTTTCAGATGTAGATGAACAGATTTCTGACTGTGTGTTTCTCCCCCTCACACATACGGTCTCTTGCTTCATGCTGAGAAAAAAAATCCAAAATCCAACCTCCACTTCAGAACATGTCTTTTGAGGTCACTTTAATAATGTAAAATAAATCATTCATAAAAAACACCTACATATACAGTAAACTAACCTGTACCCCCACACATTGACTCGGTACCGGTGCCCCCACTGTACAACCTCGTTATTGTTATGTACATTTATTGTGTTACTTTTTGATTGATTAGATATATTTTTTACTTGAGTAAAACTTGAACTGCCTTATTGGTTAAGGGCTTGTAAGTAAGTATTTCACAGTAAGGTCTACACCTGTTGTATTTGGCCCAAATAACATTTGATTTGACTACATGTATCTCTCAACCCTACAGCTATGTTTTAGGCATTTTTTAATGAAGTGTTTGCTTTCGAAGAGTCTCTCCATGTTCAGTGACAAGTGATCTCTCCAGACACCATGCTTCTCCTCCTTGCCTCCTACACAGGTTCTTTAAGTAAACATCTCTTGCTGTGGCTTCAGGGAACTTGTTGCCAACTCTCGCAGTAACAGGAAAGACCCCATTCCATCAGGGAACTGCCAAGCTTCACAGTAAAGACATCATTGCACGTTCAGGGAGCATGTGGCTTATTCTAACTCTGCTCAGTAAAGACCTGGTTCCATCTGTTTAATTACAGTGAAGATTATCAGATTATTATTGCATTACCAGCTCCTGTCGTTCCTCAGTCACATGATCAACCCAGGGGAAGGAAGGCTGACTGGCTGCTTAGCTATGGTGAGGAATCACAAAAGGATGGTAATGTAGGTTACCTTTCCCAGAGCAGGATCAATAGTGAAGTAGGCTAACTTTGATAAATACTTGAAAATACCACGTGATTTTCTTTTTTAGTTATTGGTTAATAAAGAAGCTTTGGGTTGGTCAGAGTTTAAAGAAGCTTTGAGGTGGTCAGAGTTTAAAGAAGCTTTGGGTTGGTCAGAGTTTAAAGAAGCTTTGGGTTGGTCAGAGTTTAAAGAAGCTTTGGGTTGGTCAGAGTTTAAAGAAGCTTTGGGTTGGTCAAAGTTTAAAGAAGCTTTGGGTTGGTCAGAGTTTAAAGAAGCTTTGGGTTGGTCAGAGTTTAAAGAAGCTTTGGGTTGGTCAGAGTTTAAAGAAGCTTTGGGTTGGTCAGAATTTAAAGAAGCTTTGGGTTGGTCAGAGTTTAAAGAAGCTTTGGGTTGGTCAGAGTTTAAAAAAGCTTTGAGTTGGTCAGAGTTTAAAGAAGCTTTGGGTTGGTCAGAATTTAACCTCTCTAGGGTAGGGGGCAGTATTTTCACATCCGGATAAAAAACGTACCCGATTTAATCTGGTTATTACTACTGCCCAGAAACTAGAATATGCATATAATTGTTTGATTTGGATATAAAACACCCTAAAGTTTCTAAAACTGTTTGAATGGTGTCTGTGAGTATAACAGAACTCATATGGCAGGCCAAAACCTGAGAAGATTCTGTACAGGAAGTGCCCTCTCTGACCATTTCTTGGCCTTCTATACTCTCTTTATCGAACATGAAGAGGCCATTTTACATTTTCAGTCTTTGAACGAAAAAGACGTCTCCCGTTCGGAATATTATCGCTATTTTACGAGAAAAATCGCATAAAAAATTGATTTTAAACAGCGTTTGACATGCTTCGAAGTACGGTAATGGAATATTTTGAAATTTTTTGTCACGATACGCGTCCGCGCGTCACCGTTCGGATAGTGTCTTGAACACACGAACAAAACAGAGGATATTTGAACATACCTATGGATTATTTTGAACCAAAACAACATTTGTGGATGAAGTAGAAGTCCTGGGAGTGCATTCTGACGAAGAACAGCAAAGGTAATCCAATTTTTCTTATAGTAAATCTGAGTTTGGTGAGTGCCAAACTTGGTGGGTGTCAAATTAGCTAGCCCGTGATGGCGAGCTATCTACTCAGAATATTGCAAAATGTGCTTTTGCCGAAAATCTATTTTAAAATCTGACACCGCGATTGCATAAAGGAGTTCTGTATCTATAATTCTTAAAATAATTGTTATGTATTTTGTGACCGTTTATCGTGAGTAATTTAGTAATTTAGTATGTTTGCTAGTTCTGAACGTCACATGCTAATGTAAAAAGCTGTTTTTTGATATAAATATGAACTTGATTGAACAAAACATGCATGTATTGTATAACATAATGTCCTAGGAGTGTCATCTGATGAAGATCATCAAAGGTTAGTGCTGCATTTAGCTGTGGTTTTGGTTTTTGTGACATTATATGCTAGCTTGAAAAATGGGTGTGTGATTATTTCTGGCTGGGTACTCTCCTGACATAATCTAATGTTTTGCTTTCGTTGTAAAGCCTTTTTGAAATCGGACAATGTGGTTAGATTAACGAGAGTCTTGATTTTAAAATGGTGTAAAATAGTCATATGTTTGAGAAATTGAAGTAATAGCATTTCTAAGGTATTTGAATATCGCGCCACTCGATTCCACTGGCTGTTGACAAGGTGGGACGATTTCGTCCCACATACCCTAGTTAAAGAAGCTTTGGGTTGGTCAGAGTTTAAAGAAGCTTTGAGTTGGTTAGAGTTTTGAGGTATTGTATTGATATTTAACCACAGTAACCACACTATCAAGACATGGTGGCTGTGGTTAAGAGCGTTGGGCCAGTAACTGAAAGGTTTCTGGTTCTAATCCCTGAGCCAGCGAGGTGGAAAAATCTTCCCTTGAGCAAGGCAGTTAATCCCCAACAACAACTGCTCCCTGGGCGCAGCTGACTTTGATTAAGGCAGTCCCCCGCATCTCTCTGATTCAGAGGGGCTGAGTTACATGTGGAAGCACATTTTGGTTGAATGTATTCAGTTGTGCAACTGACTAGGTATCCCCCTTTCCCTTCTACTGTACTAAGATACTGAACTAAGATAGAAAACCAGGTTAGAGTTTCTCCCGAGCAGACGGAAGTGTGTGTGTGACTGACTTAGGTGACTCAGCAGTCTATTCACTCCCCTGGTGGACAAGGAAGCTCTAGGAACCAGGAAGCTCTAATCGGATGATAGACTGACTGCTGCTCATTTAAAAGAGTTGGTGCACCAGGGAAGACAGAGAGGGGGAGAGAGATGGAGAAAGAGAGAGAGGGGGAGATAGATGGTGACAGAAATGGTTCCAAAGCTCTCAGGTCATGTCTTTCTTGGTGAAATCTCGACGTCTTGAATTTTAAAAGAGGAAGGGTTTGACAAAGGGACGAGATTACTCCATATGTTATGCCCAAAGTTATGATATAACTAAGATGTCTCATGGTGTTAGCAGAACATGTATCTTCTTGAATAGTGAGTTGTTGTTCACAACTCAATGTATTATCTCTGTCTGCCTGGGAACAGGAGAAAGATAGGTTGAACCTGAAGAGACGTTCAAATAATGACCTAATAATTACACTTCACATCGAGTGGACACAAAAACTAATATTGATACAGCAAATGTCCCCCTGATATATCAATGGAGAAATTGAATAGCTTTAGACATTTCTGGTGTGTATGTTCACATACAGTATGTGTTCTTGCAACATCACGTGTGTGTGTGTTCATGTATGTGTGTGTGTTCGCGACTTCACATGTTGTGTTGTGTTGTGTGTATGTGTGTGTGTGTGTGTGTTGGCATGCGCTCCTGAAGTGGAATTGCTCACGGTGGAACAGATAGGGAACAGCTGTGAGTAATTGTTTCGCTCAGTAGCTGAGGCTCATCCTGGTCCTTTATAGATAAGCTGCAGGAAATCTCTCTTGATGTCCTGGGAGAGGGACAGAGGAAATGAAGAGAGAGGGAGCGAGAGAGAAAAGAAGGGAGAGTGAGAGAAAGAGAGAGAGAGAGAGAGAGAGAGAGAGAGAAGATGGAGATGGACTAGAGAAAAGACCAGGCCATGGCTAGCTGCTGTTTGAACTGCCTCTTCAAGACCAGAGACTTCAAAATACTTTTTTCTATAGGCTGAAGGGATGGGTTAAGAACCATTATTCAAGGAATGGCTGGAGGGAAATAATTATACTGCTGTGGGTTGTTGCAGAGGCCTTATTGGTGAGAGGTGTCAGTTAACTATCAATGAAGGGAGAGCAGAGAAAGGTGGAAAGGTATCGACATTTTATCTTTTTCACGTTACAAGAATATATTAAAGCTATAGCCGCTGAAGCCTAGACAACTCTCATCATCAGAGCACTGAATAATGGATGCTGCCTCCCCTCCAATGGACAACTGCAACAACGGGAATGTATAAGAGAGCCTATTGTGTGGAGTACATCGTTCAGTGATGTGTTTATCAAGCAGCAGTAATAACCTTCCTAAGGCAGATAAAATCACCAGCCATATTACCAGCCAGCTTCCTTCCGCCTTCCCTAAAGACCAGGCAGACAGAGAATGGAGGTGTGTGTGTGTGTGTGTGTGTGTGTGTGTGTGTGTGTGTGTGTGTGTGTGTGTGTGTGTGTGTGTGTGTGTGTGTGTGTGTGTTTGTATATGCAGGCTTGTGTGTGTTGTCCCATGATTCATTATTTCATTTATTTTCTACTGGGCATGAAAGCAAGAGGAACCCTCCCGTTATGTTATCAGGCTCTCCCCACCTGCTAACTAACGACGGGATAAAGATGTTACCGTAACGACTACAACTGAGTGGCTAACAATATCTGTGAAATCGATTTGTTGAATTCAGTTTAATCACAGTCAGTCTTACCAGCAGCATCCTCAGTATCACTTTACAGAGAGAGACTATGTGGGCTGGACCGACATTATTGTTCTCCCTCACGGTACGGGGGTTAGGAGCTCATCGTTATTTGACAACCATGGTGAGATTGTGGCATTACATCCAGCTCTTAATGCTTGAGCTACATGAGAAGGAGAGACAAAAATAGCACACTTTTGACTAGTTTGCATTGTCACTGGTGCCTTGTGCAAGTGGATTTGTGACTGACTGGGTATCGAACCCTCAAGGAAGGATAATCATCAAGAGTAGCCAACTGTAAGATGTCTCTGCAACCACTGACGTCAATCATGAAGGAAGTGGACAAGGCTTATAAAGTACAGTAAATCTTCTTAATACAAACTCTTAATACACGGCAGTATATCTCAAGTAGCGAACACCTGTTAGAATGGAAGACAAGTGCCATTATAGACAGCAAAGACATCAACTTGGGGTAATAGTTTGAACTGGATAGTGGATTGCAGAAAGCAGAAAGTTTCCAAACCAAACAAATCAACAGCAGCCTTTGATAATCAGAGCATACAGCTAATTGACGAGAGTTCTGATGTTTTCCGGAACACAAAGGGTGCAATTACCATAACAATGACATCATTAATGGACACTCAACCGGCCTGATTGTTTAATTAGTGCTCTTTCTCTCTTTCTCTCTCTTCTCTCCAGCTTTCTGTCTCTCTCGCTCTCTGTATTGTCAAAATAGCCTGGTATCTTGCTTTACCAATCAAAGGCTCATCACATGGCATGTTTAAAGAGAGTCCGCCTCACCCCTTCTTGGCACCCCTCCCGCGCCCCTAACGGAGGCCAGATTACTCCTCGTTATCCTGCAGCTGTAAATAGCAGCCCCTGTCCTGGACTAGAATTTAAATTAAAACACTCACTGGATTAAAGACGCTACAAAAGCCAACTCACTGCAATCAGGCTCACTGATTAGGGTTTTCGTACAGAGGTTGGAGGATGAAAGCTGGGCGCTAGATGGGTACGACCAGGGAATCGTTTTGTGTGACTCAGAAGCTGCTGCTGGTTCTTTAGTGTTCTCAAATAGACACTTTAGTCTTGCACTTCCAAAGTTAGATACCAGTGAATACCAACGTATCCTGAATGTACTGTCCCTATGGCTATTCTGCTGCATTCATTGAAATGCAGTACTTTTTAAAAGCACCGGAAACAGCCAGCCAGGTTACCCCAGCCAGCCAGGGGTAACCTGGCTGGCTGATTCCGGTGCTTTTAAAAAGTACTGCATTTCAATGAATGCAGCAGAATAGCCATAGGGACAGTACATTCAGGATACGTTGGTATTCACTGGTATCTAACTTTGGAAGTGCAAGACTAAAGTGTCAGCAGATGTTGATCAAGATGTTCAATATATTGTGGGATGTGTAATAAAACAAAAAGTGCGAAAACGCTAAATAACAGTTGTGATGACGAGTAACAAACGCTAACAATGCTAATTTAGCATTTTTCTATTCTCAATAAGAAATAGGTATGTGTACAGAGTTACAGTGCCTTAACTGCCTTTACCCTATTCTACATACCTGTACATACGCAGTATTACAGTTAGGGTTTGATTTGGTCTGCTAAAGGTCTTGATTTGATTGATCTCCTCCCATCCTCATCGACAGTCACGGAGTGGCCTTCCTAATGGAAGACAATATGACATGAAAAGTAATGTTTGATTTATGACACGGCCAATTTAAAATAATGATCATGGATTATCATGCTAGGCTAACCCCGGGAAACACCCACCTCTGCAAAAAAAGAAACATGATTAGAATTCATCAGTGACATGAGTCTCACTCTGCTACGACATGGCATGGTAAAGGGGACGGTATTGAGACACAGTGTTTTGAGGTGTTTGCTTTGATTTCTTAAAGCCTCTTGCAGTTCCAGAGGATTATGACTGCTAGTCTCCCAGACCTTCTGTGGTAAAAGGTTTTGAACCTCGTAATGTCAACAATCCAACTCAGACAACAGTATCACAATTGTCACAATGGGAGACGTATTTCTTCTCAAAATAGTGAGAATGTATATCCAAGTAGGCCTACAATCTGTCCATCCAATAACTAGAAAATGTCCATCAAATTCCATTATTGTTAATACTGTCATTGTCTCAATACTGTCATGTTTGTCATGTTAACGTGAAATAAAGACAAAAACCTCTCTGTGAAAAGTTAAAAAGGGGATCTACTCATTCTGTGAAGGAAAAAAATCACTCCTCTTGGTAGCAGGAAGAGAAGATGGCTGGAGGTGTTAATTTCATGGGTTAGGTTTTAAATTGAGCTTCACAATTTTCTCCCTGAGTAGATTAAAGGAAGAGGATGGAGAGAAGGAAGGCCTGGCTGTCCTCAGGTAAGAGAAGGTCTGGCTGGCTGGCTGTCCTCAGGTAAGAGAAGGTCTGGCTGGCTGTCCTCAGGTAAGAGAAGGTCTGGCTGGCTGTCCTCAGGTAAGAGAAGGTCTGGCTGGCTGTCCTCAGGTAAGAGAAGGTCTGGCTGGCTGTCCCAGGTGAGAGAAGGTCTGGCTGGCTGTCCTCAGGTAAGAGAAGGTCTGGCTGGCTGTCCTCAGGTAAGAGAAGGTCTGGCTGGCTGTCCTCAGGTAGGAGAAGGTCTGGCTGGCTGTCCTCAGGTAAGAGAAGGTCTGGCTGGCTGTCCTCAGGTAAGAGAAGGTCTGGCTGGCTGTCCTCAGGTAAGAGAAGGTCTGGCTGGCTGTCCTCAGGTAGGAGAAGGTCTGGCTGGCTGTCCTGAGGTAAGAGAAGGTCTGGCTGGCTGCCCTCAGGTGAGAGAAGGTCTGCCTGGCTGTCCTTAGGTAGGACGACCCCTCTCCATCCCCTTCCTCATCCTCCTTCATCCTCACTCCTTCATCCTCTCCTCTCCCCTCTCCTCTCCTCCACATCCTCCACAGCTGGTCTCTTTCAGCTAACCTCAGGTTAGTCTCTCTCACGTGCCCGACCTTGAGGTCCATCCTGAAAGTGGGGTAATACATGCAGCTGGTGAATGAGACTAAACCCTTGGGTGATATCATACCAATCACATCAACACTGCTGTGACTAAGTGGGTTTGACTGCAGTGCTAGGTAAATGCTCTGTTGACTACTCACAACTGTGAGCACAAGCTATATCCAGGACGACCTATATTTTAGGATAATAGAATTGAATAAAATTGAGTAGAATATCATCACCTAAACTTCCCAGTGAGTTAACATCTGTATCTACACTTACTGTTCTCATTAAGAATCAAAAACACAGTGGAATAATCAAAGATACTTTTTTTGTTTTCTGTATGTTCCTCCCTAGGTTATAATTTCTAATTAAATTCTCTCATCTAAACCTAATTTCAAAAGGTGGAGATGTGTTCTGTGCATTGTAATATAGTCAGAAATGGCCTACAACATAGTTAGATCAGCAAGGCAGCCTGGCTCTAAAGAATAATGGTGTTGTTTGTTTCATGTCCATTAGCAGAACAACACCGCTTCCATTAATTCCTCAGCTTGGGTTTCATTTGAAATGGCACCCTATTCCCTCCGTAGTGCACTTAGGGCCATAAGGTTTTAGTCAAAATGTGTATGGGCTCTGGTCAAAATGAGGGCTGTACAAAGGGAAACGGGCAACATTTGGAACCACACTTGGTTTCCTACCATTCTTCCTAATTAATTCGATTGGGTTTTTCCCGCTATGCAAGCCTCTCTCTGCAAATTAATGATGCAGAAACAAAATATTGTTGAGACACTGATGTGCTTCATCTACATGGGGTGAAATTTCTGTCATTAGAGAGGGAAAGCAAAGCGGCTGATGACTAGTTCTGTAGCTGCCAGTGAGTGTAGGGGTCCTTTGCCCGCGGGGTGTGTTCTGTCAGTGAATTGATTAGACCGCCAAAGAACTCTAATGACAGTCACGGTGAAAAATAATAAACGTATATTTGCATTTCCTATACAGATGCATCTCACATGGCAAGTATGCCGCTTCTTTAGCGCTCCCTATAGTAGGTGATTCTCCCTACAGATGTGAATGTTTGTATCGATGCCATCAAGAGTAACTATTAGAGACTCTTGTAGTCGTACTGTATTCTTACATTACTTATATATCAGTGTTTCTGACGTCTGTTTGAATTTGTGAAAGGATTTCTGAGCCCTGAACATATCACACCAACAGAAGCAGCAAGTCCAAGGGGTGTGCATGATGCTTTGTCATAAGTGGTTTTACAGGAATATGAGGCCTATATGAAACATTTGCAGTTAAATGGCTACAAAATTCTTTTCAATCACAAATCCTTTCTCTTCCTCTTGCACGCACACACACGTACAGATGGGATATAGAGAGGGATATTTCCTTACCTCATAACTCCCTTGGTTTGTTTTATTCACTGTGGCATCCGGCTCATATCCACCTCGTCACGAGTCACTTCCTCCTTCAGCCCCAGTGTGGAAATACATGACATCCTCCTACGGCTATAAAATATCTCTCTTGTTAATCTATGTTGGATTCACTTTTCTGCATGTTTGCCTGTGAGAACATGGTTGGGATGACCCCCTCCTCACATACTGAACTATAATGTGCATGCAAGGCCACCAACAGTAATGTTCTAGGGATTTGTTTCATCCCGTTTTGTTGAATGTACAGTATAAGATCAGAGTGCATAGACACACATGAGCCTAATAAACAAACAGACATAATTAACTCAGCATGCACAGGCTTTTATTGGAATGGAAGGTCACCCAGTAGCCATGGTGTTTATCGTAGAACCTGTACGCCACGACACAGAGAAAACAGTTAACAGTCAGTCAGTGAAAAATGATATTTGTGAACGGAACAGTTCAACTGAATTTACTGTTACGTGAGATTCAATCTGAATTCAGCCCCCTGGCATTTGCATATGAGAGGAAAACAAATGTCCTCCAACATTTCCTAATGGCAACCATCAGTAACTGTCACTTCATTACTGTAAGGAGAGCAACTGCTGAATGTTAGGAAAGAGAAGAGAGAACAAATTCAACCCATACACTGGCATCTGTTTCAGAAGTCACCGTGGTAACACATTGTTTGAAGGGTACCGACATAAGAACTTCACAACACATTCATAACCAATACATCAAGCCTTATAACACATTCATACATAAGAATGTAATGTTTGTGCACTGTTTGTGATAAATTATGTGTAGCTTATGAACGTGCTATGAAGTCCTTATGTAGTTTAGTACTGTTCCATATGAACTATTACCAGAACAGTTTTGTGTGATCTATCAATCTTTGGCACACTTCAGAAAGTTAAAATAACAGACAGTTGAAACGGTGGCTCAGTAACAGTGTTCTGGCTCAGTAACAGTGTTCTGGCTCAGTAACGGTGTTTTGGCTCAGTAACGGTGTTCTGGTTCAGTAACGGTGTTCTGGTTCAGTAATGGTGCTCTGGCTCAGTAACGGTGTTCTGGCTCAGTAACAGTGTTCTGGTTCAGTAACAGTGTTCTGGTTCAGTAACGGTGTTCTGGCTCAGTAACGGTGTTCTGGTTCAGTAACGGTGTTCTGGTTCAGTAACAGTGTTCAGGCTCAGTAACAGTGTTCTGGCTCAGTAACAGTGTTCTGGCTCAGTAACAGTGTTCTGGTTCAGTAACAGCGTTCTGGATCAGTAACGGTGTTCTGGTTCAGTAAGAGTGTTCTGGTTCAGTAACAGTGTTCTGGTTCAGTAACAGTGTTCTGGCTCAGTAACAGTGTTCTGGTTCAGTAACAGCGTTCTGGATCAGTTACGGTGTTCTGACTCAGTAACAGTGTTCTGACTCAGTAAGAGTCTTCTGGTTCAATAACAGTGTTCTGGCTCAGTAACAGTGTTCTGGTTCAGTAACAGTGTTCTGGCTCAGTAACAGTGTTCTGGTTCAGTAACAGTGTTCTGGTTCAGTAACAGTGTTCTGGCTCAGTAACAGTGTTCTGACTCAGTAAGAGTCTTCTGGTTCAATAACAGTGTTCTGGCTCAGTAACGGTGTTCTGGTTCAGTAACGGTGTTCTGGCTCAGTAACAGTGTTCTGGCTCAGTAACAATGTTCTGGTTCAGTAACAGTGTTCTGGCTCAGCAACAGTGTTCTGGCTCAGTAACAGTGTTCTGGTTCAGTAACAGTGTTCTGGTTCAGTAACAGTGTTCTGGCTCAGTAACAGCGTTCTGGCTCAGTAGCAGTCTTCTGGTTCAGTAACAGCATTCTTGGTCAGTAACAGTGTTCTGGCTCAGTAACGGTATTCTGGTTCAGTAACAGTGTTCTGACTCAGTAACAGTGTTCTGGTTCAGTAACAGTGTTCTGACTCCAATGTGTGCCATGCCCGGGTTCACTCAGTGTAGAGGAAGAGCAATGTCTCCTCTGCTCCTTCTCTCACATCCACTGAGCCCCTCCATACATCATTGTCCTGCCGCTGACAGCCAGGCGCGCACAAACACACACACATGCGCAAAAGCGCACACCATTCAGTTATGTCTCTGTGCGTGTGTGTGTGCCTGAGTGTGTTTGCCTGCGTGCGTGTTTGTGCGTGCATGTGTTTGTGTGCCTGCGTGCGTGTGTGTGTGTGATGGTCCCCAGCCTGCTCTGATAGCCAGCGATGACGGATGGACGTCATTTATGGGGATGTATCAGCGGGCTACCCGCTTCACACATCTGTCACCAGCTAAAGGCATTACAGGGGGGTAATTCATCTGGGCAGGACAGAGGGAGGGCCTGGGTGGTGAGAGGAGGGCCCATAGAGAAACCAGGATGCAGGGATGCCGGGTAACCCTTGGTGCTCCAATGCTTCAATACTGATCAGCATGGCCACAATCAGCCAACAAAGGAACTGCAGTCTCCCAGATGTGAAGATTACGGTGCACTATTATAGTGTTATCATAGTGTAATTGGCCCCAGATGTTACACGTGTGTGTGTGGTGTATTTTAAAGGAGGACATCTCGAGGGAGTGAATACTTCATTGCAATGACAGGTGTTTTCCCCAGCATCCCAGGAAAGCAGCAATACCTGTAGTAACTAACCAACTAGAGGGCACTGGTCTATAAGAGACATGATCCGGGTCTTGTTCAGTAGGGGACAAAGTTCGCAAAGTGTTTTAAAACAGAACACTCAATAAATATTCTGATAGTGCTTACCAACTTGAAAACATTTGCTCCTGTTGGTGCCTACTTAACACCTCCCATGTGTTGGGGCACATATCATTACATTCTGGCTTCAAAACTTCATTTGTTCCCTCCATCACCTCCCTCAAACATCCAAGCTGAAAGTAGTACACAGGACAAAATAATTTAAGATGCCAAATTTGCAGGTACATTGATTTTAAGAGGCTTTCTTGTCCTGTAGAGGGGACAGGGAGGAGTACAGAAGCAGGGTGTTTTCCTGTGCTCTCCTCTTCTCTTCCAGGCTAACAGAGGGGAGAGAAAAAGGAAAGCAGGTGAAAGTGTAGTAAAAATGAAAGAAAGTTATCCTCTGAGGACTTCCATGATGTTGCTAACTACCTTGTGCAGGGGTCCATGAAACGACCCCGCGACAACGCTTGGAGAGCAGGCTGTGTGTGTGTGTGTGTGTGTGTGTGTGTGTGTGTGTGTGTGTGTGTGTGTGTGTGTGTGTGTGTGTGTGTGTGTGTGTGTGTGTCTGTGTGTCTGTGTGTGTGTGTGTGTGTGTGTGTGTGTGTGTGTGTGTGTGTGTGTCAGCCGGGGCATCAATGGCAATTAATGCAAGTGGTGTCTCAGACAAGGAGGCTAATGAGTTTTAATACACATGCAGGTGAGGAAGAGCTGAGTTGCTGGAACCCATGACAGCCTAATTAGACGCAATTTACAATTCCAGGGGATTCTAATCAGAGTCGTTGAGCTGGCTGGCTGGCTGAATCGCTACCACAAATCTCTGTATGAAATGAATGGGTCCTTTTTAAACGCGCCAATCTGTTGCCTTGATTGATAATTGCCTGTTATTTTCTCTCTGTTTGAGCATCTCTATCTCACTCTCTCTTTCTCTCCCTCTCCCTCTCCCTCTCCCTCTCCCTCTCCCTCTCCCTCTCCCTCTCTCTCACTCTCTCTCTCTCTCTCTCACTCTCACTCTCTCTTTCTCTCCTGCAACATTGTGAATGAGAGTGCCCAACTCCAGCCCCCACAAGAGGATGGAATGGTAGATGTGTTTTGTGTATTTATAAATGAAATTATATACGTTCCTTCATTACTGTGTTATAGTTCTGAGTGTGAATATAGGATAACTAAATGAATGTTGACAACTTATCATTACCATCAGGAATTGGCCTTGATGATATACTGATGGGCTGGTTTCATAATAGCACTTGATGACTCAAACCCATACTTTTCAACAGCGAGGTAAGGACTGGTACATGTACTGTAACTAAGGTGTAAAACCTGAACACAGTTGAATGGATAGCATTACAGTGTATTCGGAAAGTATTCAGACCCCTTCCCTTTTTCCACAATTTTTGTTACGTTACAGACTTATTCTAAAATTGATTAAATAAAACAATTTACTTATCACTCTACACACAGTACCCCATAATGGCAAAGTGAAAACAGGTTTGTAGAAATTTGGCAAATGTATAAAAAAAAAAAAATAGAAATACCTTATTTACATAAGTATTCAGATCCTTTGCTATGAGACTCGAAATTGAGCTCAGGTGTATTCTGTTTCCATTGATCATCCTTGAGATGTTTCTACAACTTGATTGGAGTCCACCTGTGGTAAATTCAAATGATTGGACATGGTTTGGAAAGGCACACACCTGTCTATATAAGGTCCCACAGTTGACAGTGCATGTCAGAGCAAAAATCAAGCCATGAGATCAAAAGAATTGGCCGTAGAGCTCCGAGACAGGATTGTGTCGAGGCACAGATCTGGGGAAGGGTACCACAACATTTCTGCAGCATTAAAGGTCCCCAAGAACACAGTGGCCTCCATTATTCTTAAATGGAAGTTTTAAACCACCATGACTCTTCCTAGAGCTGGCCGCCCAGCCAAACTGAGCAATCGAGGGAGAAGGGCCTTGGTCAGGGAGGTGACCAAGAACCCGATGGTCACTCTGAGCTCCAGAGTTCCTCTGTGTAGATGGGCGAAACTTCCAGAAGGACAACCATCTGTTCTGCATTACACCAATCAGGGCTTTATGGTAGAGCGGCCAGACGGAAGCCACTCCACAGTAAAAGCAAAATTATAGCCCGCTTGGAGTTTGCCAAAAGGCACCTAAAGGACTCTCAGACCATGAGAAACAAGATTCTCTGGTCTGATGAAACATGATTTAACTCTTTGCCCTGAATGCCAAACGTCACGTCTGGAGGAAACCTTGCACCATCCCTACGGAGGGAGCATCATGCTGTGGGGATGTCTTTCAGCAGCAGGAACTGGGAGACTCGTCAGGATCGAGGGAAAGATGAACAGAGTAAAGTACAGAGAGATCCTTGATAAAAACCTGCTCCAGAGCACTCAGGACCTCAGACTGGGGCGAAGGTTTACCTTCCAACAGGACAACGACCCTAAGCACACAGCCAAGACCATGCAGGAGTGGCTTCGGGACAAGTCTCTGAATGTCCTTGAGTGGCCCAGCCAGAGCTCGGACCCGATCGAACATCTCTGGAGAGAGCTGAAAATAGCTGTGCAGCGACGCTCCCCATCTAACCTTAAAGAGCTTGAGAGGATCTGCAGAGAATAATAGGAGAAACTCTCCAATTAGAGGTGTGCCAAGCTTGTAGCGTCATAGCCAAGAAGACTCAATGCTGTAATCACTGCCAAAGGTTCTTCAACAAAGTCCTGAGTAAAGGGTCTGAATACTTCTGTAAACGTGATATTTCAGGTTTCTTTATTTTTTTTCTACATTTGTAAAACCTGTTTTTGCTTTGTCATTATGGGGTATTGTGTGTAGATTGATGAGGAAAAATAACATTTTAATCCATTTTAGAATAAGGCTGTAAAGTAACAAAATGTGGAAAAAGTTAAGGGGTCTGAATACTTTCCGAATGCACTGTACATAGGCTTTCTATAGGAACCCCAAAGAAACAGGCGTACAAGGTATACATACTTTGTGAAATGTCAATTAGCACACTTGTGCTAAGTTGTCAAATGTGTTTAATTGGGGTCCTCTGGTTTGTCAGGGAGGAAGAGATACATGCTCATGTTCCCTTGTGCCTGGTATGATATGGCTTTGTGCATGGTTTATCACTTACCTAGTGATTCAGTGTTACTGGTTGAAGATAATGGTTAGTGTACAGAGGACCCCTTCTATATACATCAATTGTAACTAAATACATACAGTAGTCATGTCCCCTTGTACCTGGTATAATATGGTGTTTTGTAGTAAGCAGGGCATAGTTAATCAATGTCTGCTGTTAGCCTCACTACATCTATCCACTCTCCCCAAGCGTGAAATTGCTGCTAATGATGTTAATCATGCTCTGTAATTTATAAAGCACCTTAGCCTTGTCCAGCTAAGCACATTTTGATCATATGCACCACCACGGAGGTAAACATAGCTAGCTCTACAATACGTGTCCTATCATGGACGATCGGCTTCAAACGCATTTAGAATGCAGACAAAGCTAAGTAATGCAGATAGGCCGTTGGGGTTTGGTGGTACTACAGTACATCATGTAATTTACACAGACAGTTATGACATCTACTGGACTAAGATTATGTAGTTTCTCAGTTGATATAATATACATTTATTGGAAAAAGTCTAAATTAGCTCCTATTGTACTGTAACTATACATATTGCACAATTTTGCAAAAAGACAAATCCTTCTTTTGCTGGGTTCTGTTGCTAGATTGCATTCAAGAATGTGTTTTAATCCCCATATTTGTGTGTGTGTGTGTGTGTGTGTGTGTGTGTGTGTGTGTGTGTGTGTGTGTGTGTGTGTGTGTGTGTGTGTGTGTGTGTGTGTGTGTGTGTGTGTGTGTGTGTGCGTGTATGTGTGTTTACAAAATGTGGCCCGGAGTACAAACCAGTATACACACCTGATCATTGCAGAATTTTCAACTGCAATGTTCCACGGCCCACTGACATATTGGCACAGTCACCAAAGCCTGAGCTGAATTTGAACATCTTTGTTTTGCTATCTGTCCAAACAATGCGTAATCTGATTTGTCATGTAATTCTGAATGGGAATTTAGACTATTCATCTCCCCCTTTACAGTCCATGACAGACAGACAGACAGACAGACAGACAGACAGACAGACAGACAGACAGACAGACAGACAGACAGACAGACAGACAGACAGACAGACAGACAGATTCACAGTTTTCTGAATAACATAATCAGATTATTTTTGATTTCATCATTGACCTGCGCCACATGAAATTAAATCTCATCAACAGGATTAAAGACATCTATTGAATACAAATCCACTCACATTTGCTTGAACATGATATCAAAACTTTAATTGACGTTTGATGGGTTTAGGGAGTTTCATTTTGATCTTAATAGGATTTCCTGATCCTTCACTATAAGCCATGAGAAGAACCCTCCACCTGGTTTATTAAAGCTACAATCTGGGATTTGTGTTTCAGCCCAACGGCAGCCACTTATATCATCAATTTAATGACAAAACATTTCAGAAAATACCCCATATTGCACCTTTAAGAAGGCCTAAATTAATATGAATGTTTTCCAACAGAGTTTGAGGTGTCAATCATTCCATGGTGTTGGAGGAGGTATATGAAAAGGAAAGGTCAGGGATTATAAGGCTGATACAGTCTGTACTGCACTGCGGATCACTACCCTACAGTACTGGTGGTGGGAAAACACGACAACACAAAGACATGGCTAAGAATAACATCACGGCTGTTGATATGTCAGTTTAGGATATTGACGATGAGAATACTGAGGGTGATTCGGTTGTTTGTGTTAGCAAAGTTGTAACATTTGTATTTTACTTGTCATTGCTGAATATTGACTTGATGAGAAGTTGGATTTTAAGGCATAGAAAAACAGATGAAGATGTGGCATTTTTTGTACAAAGTGAATACAACGAATTCTGTAATTTCATGAATGCCTTACCAATGACATAGAAATATCCATTAGATTGGTCCTGTAATGGGCACTGTAATGGGGGTGATTTATCGCTTATTGCACATAAATAAGGGTGGCAAGTAGCCTGGTGGTTGGGCCAGTAACCGAAAGATCGCTGGTTCGAATTCCCGAGCTGACAGGGGACAAATCTGTCAATGTTCCCTTGAGCAAGGCACTTAACCCTTATTTGCTCCAGGAGCGCCATACTACTATGTATGGCGCTACTATGAGCGCCATACTACTACTACTTACCCTATAAAACAACACATTTCACTGCATCTATCTGGTGTATGTGACAATAAAACATCAATCTATAATACCAGGCGAACACAAAGTAAATTACCATATAATTATCATTACTCTGCATCATCATCACAACAAACACCAGATCAGATATGGTGGTTGAAGACCATGCTGAAGACAGATCAGATATGGTGGTTGAAGAACATGATGAAGACAGATCAGATATGGTGGTTGAAGAACATGATGAAGACAGATCAGATATGGTGGTTGAAGAACATGATGAAGACAGATCAGATATGGTGGTTGAAGAACATGATGAAGACAGATCAGATATGGTGGTTGAAGACCATGCTGAAGACAGATCAGATATGGTGGTTGAAGACCATGATGAAGACAGATCAGATATGGTGGTTGAAGACCATGCTGAAGACAGATCAGATATGGTGGTTGAAGACCATGATGAAGACAGATCAGATATGGTGGTTGAAGACCATGCTGAAGACAGATTAGATATGGTGGTTGAAGACCATGCTGAAGACAGATCAGATATGGTGGTTGAAGAACATGATGAAGACAGATCAGATATGGTGGTTGAAGAACATGATGAAGACAGATCAGATATGGTGGTTGAAGACCATGATGAAGACAGATCAGATATGGTGGTTGAAGAACATGATGAAGACAGATCAGATATGGTGGTTGAAGACCATGCTGAAGACAGATCAGATATGGTGGTTGAAGACCATGCTGAAGACAGATCAGATATGGTGGTTGAAGACCATGCTGAAGACAGATCAGATATGGTGGTTGAAGACCATGCTGAAGACAGATCAGATATGGTGGTTGAAGACCATGCTGAAGACAGATTAGATATGGTGGTTGAAGAACATGATGAAGACAGATCAGATATGGTGGTTGAAGACCATGCTGAAGACAGATCAGATATGGTGGTTGAAGACCATGCTGAAGCCAAATATGATTTGCAATTGTGGGGGACATGGGGTTGACGTGGCAATGATAACAATAGGTACCAATGCCCATCGGTGGTATGCCAAACGATTGTTTGGTATTTGTTTTTTCTCATTGGCATTTTGTTGGATTATTGAGTCCTTATTTAATATTGTTCATGCTAGATATTGTAGTGTAGGCTGTGCATTTGACAGTCAAAATTGTTAATGTTACTAATGCTGGTACTGATGTGATCAATAGACATTGCAGCCAATGCATGACTCAAGTGTGCATTTTGAGTAGTGGGGTGTATTTTGAGTAGTGGGGTGTATTTTGAGTAGTGGGGTGTATTTTGAGTAGTGGGGTGTATTTTGAGAAGCGGTGTCTGTGTGTGTGTATTGCTTCGTGAACAAGCACTACATCAGGGCAACCTCTTCTTGTTTTAATGGTTGGAATGAAGTTGTTTATTACATCTCTAGGTACTGAACGAGCCTCCGCTACACCTCTTAAGGTGTAATCTCCCTCTTCCCATTCCGGCTGCATCACATTGACCTAATAGAAATCTTTATGAGGCATATGTCTGAGGCCTGCGGATGAACTAGATGACAATCTAGCAGTCTATAAAATGTCTCCCTACCAGCACTACTGGCTCGCCGCTTCACCCAGGGATTTATATCACCCAGGGTGTATCCCAAATGGAACCACATTTCCTATGCAGTGCACTACATTTGACCGGAGCCCTCATCAGTAGTGCACTTTATAAGGAATGGGGTGCCATTTGAGATGCAGCCCAGGTCCTTAAAGCTCAGAGAAATATGATGGCTGGAGTCTACAGTCATTGTCCTTCAAGAGAAATGGGAAATAAAGAATCAGCTACGTTGTCTCCTCAACAGACTGGAAGTCAGACATAGGGATGGACAGTATATGAGTATGTAGGAGGGTGGTTGAGTGTGAATGTCATAGTATAAATCCAACCATGACCGGTCTTGAGTAAGGCCTTGTGCTGAAATGCAGACAATCTTTCTATAGAATTCCAACCCTGATATATTGCATTCAATGTCTTTGTTTTATTGCTGTTTCCCCCACTTTTCTACCACAATCAAAGATCCTGTAAATCGCACTGATGTGATGCAGCTAGCTAACTGCAGTGATTTATCTTGATTCTGTGGAATGAGCCTAAATACCCAGTGCCAAAACTGCCAGAACTTGAAGAAATCCCCAGTAAATTGCCTTTGAACCAGTGTCACCACAGCCACCACGTTGCAGTACTCCATGAAGGGCATCAGGGATGGGATGGTGGGGATGGACCTGGTACACTAGTGCAGTGAAAGCTGTGCATGTAGCAGACCACAATGATGTCAGACTGGTAATGTAATTACAAACCCATCTGTCTTTCATCGTATGACAAGCACAACATGTCCAATCATGGTTTCATTTAAATTCTAATTAGTTCGGTTCAATTTCACAGGCAGCTATGGCAATGCAGGCAGGCTCCATTGTGGTGTGGGAGTGAGCTGGAGCTAAGGATGGAGAGATAGAAACACCACCAGCACTCTCTCTACTACCAGGAGACACAGCCTGGGACTGAGAGTTCTGTTCTGTTCCGCTGCTCACATTAATATACAGATTAACATTTACAGTTATTGGTTTGAGGTGATTAACGGCAAAACAAAAAGGCTAGGAATAGGAACAGCTGATATCCAATCCATCATTTCAGGGCGTATCTGTCAGATTATTGTACTGCTCTGATGAGTCTTACTACAGTACGTGAAAAGTTGCACTGGCAAAAAACACACCAATGAGAGTGGGATGATATGGGCTCCCGAGTGGCGCAGCGGTCTAAGGCACTGCATCTCAGTGCTTGAGGCGTCACTACAGACAGCCTGGTTTGATTCCAGGCTGTTTCACAAACGGCCGTGATTGGGAGTCCCATAGGGTGGCGCACAATTGGTCTAGCGTCGTCCGGGATTGACTGGTGTAGGCCGTCATTGTAAATAAGAATTTGTTCTTAATAAATCTTCTTAGGGATAGCCCCCTTTTTTCCAAATTTCGCCTAAAATGACATACCCAAATCTAACTGCCTGTAGCTCAGGACTTGAAGCAAGGATATGCATATTCTTGGTACCATTTTTTTATATATTTTTTTTAATTTTATTTTACCTTTATTTAACCAGGTAGGCTAGTTGAGAACAAGTTCTCATTTACTGTTACGGCTTGGTAATCGTGGAGGAGGAATGAGGCGCAGGAAGCAGCGAACACAGGGTAGTGGTGTTTTTAATATACACTCACACAAAAACAAATGTTCCCAAACACCGGGGAGAAAACACATACGGCGTAAAACAACGCCGACACGAACATAAGCTGTCTGACAAGAAACAATCCCTCACAATACGGAAGCGGGCCAGCTAAATTAAATAGCCCCGCTAATTAACTAAACTGAACACAGGTGCCCAAAACCAAAAAAAGGGAAAACCAAAAAGGGAATCGGTGGTAACCGTGACATTTACAACTGCAACCTGGCCAAGATAAAGCAAAGCAGTGCAGAACAAACAACAACCCAGAGTAACACATGGAATAAACAAACATACAGTCAATAATACAGTAGAAAAGAAAGTCTATATACAGTGTGTGCAAATGAGGTAGGATACTGGAGGTAAGGCAATAAATAGACCATAGTGGCGAAATAATTACAATATAGCAATTAAACACTGGAGTGATAGATGTGCAGAAGTGTACAAGTAGAGATACTGGGGAGCAAAAGAGCAAAAATAAATAAAATAGATAACAGTATGGGGATGGGGTAGTTGGATGGGGTATTTACAGATAGGCTACGTACAGGTGCAGTGATCTGTGAGCTGCTCTGACAGCTGATGCTTAAAGCTGGTGAGGGAAATATGAGTCTCCAGCTTCAGTGATTTTTGCAGTTCGTTCCAGTCATTGGCAGCAGAGAACTGGAAGGAAAGGTGGCCGAAGGAGGATTTGGCTTTCTCCATCCAGTGAAATATACCTGCTGGAGTGCGTGCTACGGGTGGGTGATGCTATGGTGACCAGTGAGCTGAGATAAGGCGGTGCTTTACCTAGCAAAGACTTATAGATGACCTGGAGCCAGTGGGTTTGGCGATGAATATGAAGTGAGGGCTAGCCAACGAGAGCATGCAGGTTGCAGTGGTAGATAGTATATGGGGCTTTGGTGACAAAACGGATGGCACTGTGATTGTCACGCCCTGACCTGAGAGAGACGGTTTATTTCTGTATTTTGTTAGGTCAGGGTTCTATTCTATGTCATTTATTTCTATGTTTTGGCCAGGTATGGTTTCCAATCAGAGGCAGCTGTCTATCATTGTCTCTGATTGGGAACCATACTTAGGCAGCCTTTTCCCACCTGTGTTTGTGGGTAGTTATTTTGTGTTTCTGTACCTGACAGAAATGTGCGCTTTCGTTTCCCTTTGTTATTTTTGTTCAAGTGTTTGTTTGATTTAAATAAATAATCATGAACACGTGCCACGCTGCATCTTGGTCACCTCTCTACGATGATCGTTACAGAACTACCCACCACAACTGGATCAAGCAGCGTGCCCGGGAGGAGATGGATTCCTGGTCTCTGGAGGAGTTGCGAGAGCCTGTGAGAGCCATGGCGCAGAGCCTGCAGTGATGATCCATGGCATGGAGCCTGTAGCGACGCTCTCCAGTCCGGAGCCTCCAGTGACGACCTGCAGCCCAGAGTCTCCAGCGACGGCCTGCAGCCCAGTGTCTCCAGCGACGGCCTGCAGCCCAGAGTCTCCAGTGACGGCCTGCAGCCCAGAGTCTCCAGCGACGGCCTGCAGCCCAGAGTCTCCAGCGACGTCCTGCAGCCCAGAGTCTCCAGCGACGGCCTGCAGCCCACAGTCTCCAGCGGCGGCCTGCAGTCCAGAGTCTTCAGCGGCGGTCGGCAGTTCAGAGCCTCCGGCGATGATCCACGGTCTAGTTCCTCCGGCGACACAGAAGCGGGGGGATCAGCGGGCAGAGTGGGGGTTACACCCCGAACCAGAGCCACCGCCAAGAATCGATGCCCACCCGGACCCTCCCCTATAGGATCAGATTTGCGGCCGGGAGTCCGCACCTTTGGGGGGGGTACTGTCATGCCCTAACCTGAGAGAGACGGTTTATTTCTCTATTTTGTTAGGTCAGGGTGTGGGGTGGGCATTCTATGTCATTATATTTCTATGTTTTGGCCAGGTATGGTTTCCAGTCAGAGGCAGCTGTCTATCGTTGTCTCTGATTGGGAACCATACATAGGCAGCCTTTTCCCACCTGTGTTTGTGGGTAGTTGTTTCCTGTTTTGTGTTTCTGTACCTGACAGAACTGTGCGCTTTCGTTTCCCTTTGTTATTTTTGTTCAAGTGTTTGTTTGGTTTAAATAAATAATCATGAACACGTGCCACGCTGCATCTTGGTCACCTCTCTACGACTATCGTTACAGTGATAGACTGGATCCAATTTGCCGAGTAGAGTGTTGGAGGCTATTTTGTAAATGACATCGCCAAAGTCAAGGTACGGTAGGATAGTCAGTTTTACGAGGGTATGTTTGGCAGCATGAGTGAAGGATGCTTTGTTGTGAAATAGGAAGCTGATTCTAGGAAACAAAGGAAACACTTTGTGGAAATGTGAATTGAATGTAGGAGAATATAACACAATAGATCTGGTAGAAGAAAATACAAAGAAAAAAAATACTGTTTTTTCTTTCTACCACCATCTTTGAAATGCAAAAGTAAGGTCCCACATCTAGCCCTCACTCTGGATGTAATTCCGATGGTGTCCACAAGATGGCAGCAGTGTATGTGCAAACAGACAACGAATAACTTGAAGTAAGAACAAACTACATGACATTTAGTGTGAAGTCACCCAGGTACGTTTGGGCAAATCGTGAAGGAGACATTTACATTCTCATTACATTTTCTGCAAGAATATCATCAAATCTGTATACTTGGACTTTGATTGAACTTTTCCAGTATTAGTAGCCATATTATACGTTCAACATTTGCAAAACACACAGTTTTCATAACTTCATACCTCTCCATATTCTTATAATTTTTGTCCAAAAGGAAAAGACTTGCTGTCGCACAAAGTTAGCAGCTACAAATTGCGACAGATACGGGGTTACTGGATACTCACATAAAGCCCAGCTCATTGGCTATCTAGCTAGCTTTGTTCGACCCCGATTGGTGCTTATTTGACAAAGATACAGTTGATCAAGTGAAGACCGCCCGCGTCTCTGATCAAATTTGGTGTCCTATAGGATATACTACACCCCTAATGATATAGTGAAGTCTGGTTACGTTCTAGGATCTCTGAGGAATAAATATGAATGTGATTTGACTGGTTGAAACAACGTTTAGGGTTAAATTTTCACAGATTCCTTTCTTTGCAAATTGAACGAGTGGAAATACAAAATCGGTCGTGCATGCTATATGGACCTTTTTAGGATATGAAAAAGTATTTTATCTAACAAAACGACACTTCATGTTATCTCTGGGACTCTTTGGATGATAAATCAGAGCAAGATTTAAGAATGTAAGTACACATTTCACCTTCAGAGGTGAATGTATCAAACCTATCGCAGTGAAAAAAGTGTTTTGTTGTTTGGAGCTCTCCTCAAACAATAGCATGCCATTTTTTTGCAGTAATAGCTACTGTACATTGGACAGTGCAGTTATATTAACAAGAATTTAAGCTTTCAGCCGATATAAGACACTTATATGTACCGACATTTGTTGTTTCTCTAAAATGTGCGATCGTGACACAAGGCGCTGCATGATTTACAACTGTCCCGTTGACAGGACGCCTATCCCTAAGAAGTTCTTAACTGACTTGCCTAGTTAAATAAAGGTGAAATAAATAAAACATATACATATATTGTTCAGTAGTTCACCACCATTACGTTCTCAAATCAGCTGAGTTATTGTACAGTAAATTCAATAGGCTTTGGTTTGAAACACTTCATTCTGCATCAAAACTGGAATGATTAGATGAGTTCTTCAATGTGGGTTTCAACTCTTGATTATTGTACACACTTAATAGCATAGAGGTGGAGCTACTCGCTTGTCTTTGTTTTACTCTGTGTCTGTGTGTTTACTGTTGCTTTCTTGTTGTATGTATTTGGATGCAAATTAGAACTCATAACAGCATAAATATTGTCACCCGTGGAACATCAGGGAAGCTCCTTATTACATAGACGTTGATTTCTTTCTCTCCTCAGATTACTGGTCACATGTCTCTGAGGCAGAGGCAGGAAACTGGGACCGAGGAGAGGCGATGCTGGGTAAATGTGTTCCAGGCGATGGATGGTGGTTCCCCTCTCTGCTCTCTCTGTGTTTTGGTCATGATTAGCCTGTAATCAGCAAAGAACAAACTGATTATTAGCTTTGCGCCACTCAACTCCCTTCAGGGACTCTGCTCTCTCCCTGTATTTCATCTCCCTCTCTATCTCTTTCTCTATCCTCTCCCTCTCTCCCTTTCAATCTCCCTCTTTACCTCTTTCCCCCTCTCTCTCTATCTCTTTCTCTATCCCCTCTATCTCTCTTCCTTTCTCTCTCTCTCTCTCTCTATCCCTTTGTCTATCCCCTCTCTCTCTGTATCTCTCTCTTCTCCTTAATCATTGGTATTTCCATATGTCAGTGGCGCCTCTCTCTATCTCCCCCCTCTCTCTCTCTCCCCCTCTCTTACCGCTCCTTAATCATTGGTGCAACATATCACCTGATTACACCTCAAAGTCTGATTACTGCTTGACGTCTGATGCATGGGCCTGACTTACAAGTCAACAGAACCCAGGGATAGGACAATTTTTCATCCCAAAGCTTCCTCGCACAGCTATCTGGTCCTGTGGGGTGAATGTTGCAAATCTGTCCAAACACACACATACAATGCATACTATGGCATCCCTGTGCAAAATGTTGTGGGTAAAACAGTATTGCTTTTGCACATTTCAATAACGTGTGAACAGGAAAATAATGAATACCATCTCTACCCATTTAAAATCTTAAAGTCTCCTGTTTAGCCTCAGCTCAGTGGGCTAACACATTCCCCAGTTCCATTATACATGTAAATGGGGTTTATTGACCTATCCAGCCACGTCATGTTCATGGTATCACCTGGATGGTACAAGTTTGCTATTCAACCACCTAATGAATCACCCTATAACTGGTGTTACTCTGGACTGGTACCAAGGAGAAGAGCAGGCGGTTCTGCACACTTGATAAATCACCCGCGGTTCCAGGCAGCCGCGTACGGCACCGAAGGATTTTTAACAGAACACAACTACCTACTGTATGAAGTGGAGAAAATCAATGACAGTGTTGACCCGGGTGGCGTCTCAGAATCCTGCGACTCAGAGTAATACAGTTTTTCAAATGGTGACCTCTTATGGGAAACATGAAGTGGGGATGGAATTCAGTTAGTGTGCACTTGTGAAGCCCTGAAGTGTTACCTTTTTACAGGAGCCAGCTGAGAATAGAAACTTGTGTAGAACTGCCATTACATTTAAACTGTGTTGGTTTTCTCTTTGAAATTACAGCTATCTAGGATCAACTAAATTAAATCTCGATGGCATAAAGGTTATGCATTATTCTCTCTTAGAGAAGCTCATCGAGGTCCCACGGCACTCCTTCATTACCGAGCAGATTGATCAGAAGATGGAGAGACGCTCTATTGAATCTAAATGACTTTCCCGAAGCTCATTGACTCCCAGACAGAAGTCATTAATACCTCAGTCTCCTGGTGTCTAATAATATGGACCACCAAAACCATCAGCTTCATATTGACAAGTTTAACATCTCAATTGGATGTTGTTGTGTTTTAAGATGATGCCCACAGTGGGATTTAATGAGGAACGTCTACTTTGTTCAGTGTAGTGGAGGTGGTGAATTTCAGTTGACATAAGATATCACCAACTTTTATCTCTCTTGTGTTTGTCTGCTTTGGAGTTGTCCTTTCACAGTTATTCTTGCCACCTGAACACAGAAAGAGAGACGGGAGCATCCTCAGCATATCGGTTATAGCAAAGGATCACTGAAGCAAGGACTCCTCAGAAAATGTACATCACACAATTCATCCTTAATTAATTTCGGAATTGACATTTCCTCCTAATTGTAAGGAGTGCAAATATACTATGGGACGATGAAGGGCCTATATTGCCTTCAATAATCATACAGTACCGGGAATGTAATTATATTATATTTACACAACCAGGGTGTTATTTGCTTTGTTCCTAGGCATCGTATTACTGTGTGGACTCTGCATTGTTAATTATGCAGAGAAAATGAGTAGGAGCTGCTGCTTGCCTGCAGCCAGAAAATCAACCGACTACTTAGAGATCTAATACATTCTAATCTCCTCTCTGCGTCTTAAACAAATGTCTATTCACTCGGCTGGTTCTGATTCGCTGCTGCAGCTGTGAGGTTAGTTCTGATTCGCTGCTACAGCCCCTAGGTTAGTTCTGATTCGCTAGCTGCAGCCTCAAGGATTCTGATGTAAACTGGCCCAGGGCTCTAGAGCTCCAGATTCCCGTCAGCACACAAACTAACATGCCACTGCCTACTGCCTAATTTCCTCTCAGCAGAATAACCGCTTTCGGTCTGTGTAAATACAATTAATCAGGAAGTAGGAAGTATTTAATTTCCTGTGGCATGATTAGGCCAGAGTAAAAGTTTCTTTATTATTCAAAAGAGAGAATTGATGCAATGGGCTACAGTTCATGGGTAATGAATGCAAGAGGCATTGTGTGCAGAAACATGACCCACCCACTCTATTAGATTAAGATTACCAAAATGGAAGAAGAAGAAGAAGAAGGTCCATTGGAAATGTGAATTCTGCTTTGTGCCATCTTCCTGGAGCTCTATTCGTCCATTCCAGCCTGGACCAAGGGAACTCTGCTCTCCAACCCCACAACACAAGAGCCAGGGAGTTAGGCTGCACAGAGCAGAGGCACTGGCCCACAGACCAGGACTAACTTCCATTTGGGAGTAGGGCTACGCCAGCTCCTAAAACCGTTAAGACTGACATTTGGACAGATTAGCCTTTTTTCTGTATTTTTGTATGATTTATTTTCTGAAGCCTCAACCTCAGCCTTAAGCCTGAAGCTTCCCCTTTTCTCTCTGCCAGATATGTCGCTCTATTCGTCCCTTGTCCCTGTACATCCTCCAAATCTGAAGAACTTTCAGACAAAGTCTTCATAGGGGTCTGCTTGTCCTGCTGTGGAAAAAGCAAACAGCACTTGTCCTGTACATGGACGCTTCATGTAAAACTGGTGCCTGAGAATTATTTGGGATTCAAGATTTGTAACTTTTTAAAACTGGGTGAAGGGGTGAACATGTCCACATTCTAGAGCGTAGCAGAATTCTACACTCAACAATCACGGTCACAGCTAAATTCTACCATCTTTAGTTCCAAGTGCAGCCAAATGGTGTGAGATGCAGTAATTTAGTTTTCCGTGCTTTTATCTATCAACTCCAGTGGCTTTGGGTTTTTGAGTAGCCGCCTGCTGTTAGCTGTGTCTTAGAGGCCTCCACATGCTTCTTTGCTTTCCTCTTCTCTCTCCGCCTCTCCGGCTGCTCTATTAGCTCATTTGTTTGTTCCTAAAAAGGAGATGCACAACATGATAAAGAACTCTTATCAAGGTTAGGGATGTCATTTATTAACTTTTGAGGACATCTTCATATTAGCTTCAAGATGTCTGCTTATCTGTTCCACTACTTTATTAGCACACAGACACAGACACAGTCACACTCACCCCGCCGCCCCCTCTGCTCTAAAAAAGATAAGCTCATGCTGCCCAATTGTGCTTTAAAGATTCATTACTATCAGAGTAAAAAATCCATCTGTTCATTTTGCCATTGCTGTAAATCTGCAAGCTGAAAGATGTCACACAGAGATTTCATGTAATCTATTAGTTTCAATTAAAATGTAAGTGAGTCCTTTCAATAGCTTTTTAGGCAGAGCATTAGATGAAAACAGACTGATTCGGGAGAAGTGGAGATTGCTGTGTTACAATACAACACTATTCAGTTAAAGATAGGCAGTTCCAAAATGATTGGCACCCTTGATAAAGATGAGCAAAACAGACTATATAATAAATAATACAAATACTGAGCTACATACTCCAATTGTTTTTTATTATATCATTTTATACTAATACAATTGCTCAGATAACTAGATTTTGTTTAACAACTGATGGGCACTCCTGTTTTTAATACTCCTGTACTCTCCCCTTTTTCTAAAATGTTTGAGATTGGAGAACACATTGGGAGGGATCTTAGACCATTCCTCCATACAGGATCTTTCCAGATCCTTGATATCCTTCATCTGCGCTTAAGGACTGCCCTTCTTCAATTCAAACCACAGATTTCAATGGGGTTTAAGTCCAGAGACTGAGATGGCCATTGCAAAATGTTGATTTTGTGGTCAAGTAACAATTTCTTTGTTGATTTTGATGTGTTTCCTTTGTTTATTGTCTTGCTGGAAGATCCACTTGTGGCCAAGTTTCAGCTTTCTGGCATAGGCAACAAGGTATTTGGCTAAAATGCTCTGATACTTGATAAAGTGAATGATGCCGTTGACTTTAACTAGGGCCCCAGGACCATTTTACTTGTTTGCAATCAAACAAGCAAAAGGTCAGTATAGAGACAAAGTGGAGTTGCAATTCAACGGCTCAGACACAAGACGAATGTGGCAGGGTCTACAGACAATCACGGACTACAAAAGGAAAACCAGCCACGTTGTGGACACCAACGTCTTGCTTCCAGACAAACTGAACACCTTCTTTGCCCGCTTTGAGGATAATACAGTGACACCGCCGCAGCCCGCTACTAAGGACAGTGGGCTCTCCTTCTCCCTGGCCGACGTAAGACATTTAAACGCGTTAACCCTCTCAAGGCTGCCGGCCCAGATGGCATCCCTAGCCGCGTCCTCAGAGCATGCGCAGACCAGCTGGCTGGTGTATTTACGGACATATTCAATCTCTCCCTATCCCAATCTGCTGTCCCCACATGCTTCAAGATGGCCACCATTGTTCCTGTACCCAAGAAAGCAAAGGTAACTGAACTAAATGACTATCGCCCTGTAGCACTCACTTCTGTCATCATGAAGTGCTTTGAGAGACTAGTCAAGGATCATATCACCTCCACCTTACCTGTCACCCTAGACACACTTCAATTTGTTTACCGCCCCAATAGGTCCACAGGCGATGCAATCGCCATCACACTGCACATTGCCATATCCCATCTGAACAAGAGGAATACATATGTAAGAATGGTGTTCATTGACTATAGCTCAGCATTCGACACCATAGTACCCTCCAAGCTCATCGTTAAGCTTGGTCCACCCACACAGACAATAGCGCCTCTTCAACCTCAGGAGGCTGAAGAAATTTGGCTTGTCAACTAAAGCCCTTACAAACTTTTACAGATGCACAATTGAGAGCCTCCTGTCGGGCTGTATCACCGCATGGTACGGCAACTGCACTGCCCACAACCACAGGGCTCTCCAGAGGGTGGTGCGGTCTGCACAACGCATCACTGGGGGAAAACTACCTCCCTTTCAGGACACCTACAGCACCCAACGTCACAGGAAGGCCAAAAAAATTATGAAGGACAACAACCACCCGTGCCACTGCCTATTCATTCTGCTACCATCCAGAAGGCGAGGTCAGTACAGGTGCATCAAAGCTGGGACCGAGAGACTGAAAAACAGCTTCTATCTCAAGGCCATCAGACTATTAAACAGCCATCACTAACACAGAGAGGCTGCTGCCTACATATAGACTTGAAATCATTGGCCACTTTAATAAATGGAACACTAGTCACTTTAATAATGCTACTTTAATAATGTTTACATATCTTGCATTACTCATCTCATATGCATATACTGTATTCTATACTATCTACTTCATCTTAGCTTACGCCGCTCTGTCATTGCTCATTCATATATTTATATTTATATATTCTTATCCCATTCCTTTACTTATATTTGTGTATATTATGGATTTGTTGTGGAATTGTTAGATTACATGTTAGATATTGCTGCACTGTCGGAACTAAAAGCACCAGCATTTCGCTACACTCTCAGTAACATCTTTTAACCATGTGTACCGTGTGACCAATAAAGCTTGATTTGATTTGATTTGAAGTGAAATATCCCCATAACCTCAAAGATCCACCACCATATTTTACAGTAGGTATGAGGTTATTTTCTGCATATGCATCTGTTTTTTCAATGCCAAACCTACCACTGCTATTCCTGGCCAAAGAGCTCTATTTTCATATCATCTGACCATGGAGGAATGGTCTAAGATCCCTCGCAATGTGTTCTCAAATCTCATAAAACATTTTAGAAAAAGGCTCAGTGACATTATCCTCGCAAGGGAAGGGTGATGGAATATTGAAAACAATCATTTTGACCCCTATCATTTTTAGAAAGCCATTTTTTTTGCTTGTTAAACAAAATCTCTTTCTCTGAGCAATTGTATGTCAAAAGAGTTAGTGCAGGGTCAATGCATATTGTCCGGGTAGCTATTGGTTAACTATTTAACAAACAATTTAGCAATCTTATGGGGGTAGAAGCTGTTAATTGTCCTTTTTGTTTCCAGACTTTGTGCATCGGTACCGCTTACAGTGCGGTAGCAGAGAGAACAGTATATGACTTGGGTGGCTGGAGTCTTCGACAATTTTTAGGACCTTCCTCTGATACCTCCTGGTATAAAGGTCCTGGATGCCAGGAAGCTCGGCCCCATTGATGTACTGGGGTGTACACAGTACCCTCTGTAGCGCCTTGCGGTCGGATGCCAAGCAGTTGCCACACCAAGCGGTGATGCAGTCAGTCAAATTGCTCTCAATGATGCAGCTGTATAACATTTTGAGTATCTAAGGGCCCATGCAGAATCTTTTCAACCTCCTGAGGGGGAAGAAGTGTGGTCGTGCCTTCTTCACAACTGTGTTGGTGTGTGTGGACCATGATAATTCCTTAGTGGGTTGGACACCGAGGAACTTAAAGCTCTCGACCCTCTCCAATATAGCCCCGTTGATATGGATGGGGGTGTGCTTGGCTTTCCATTTCCTGCAGTCCACAATCAGCTCCTTTGTCTTGCTGACGTTGAGGGACAGGTTGTTGTTACACCACACTGCCAGGTCACTGACCTCCTCCATATAGGCTGTCTTTATCATTGTCGGTGATCAGGCCAACCACAGTCATGCCATCAGCAAACGTTATTATTTATTTTTTCATTTTTAATTTAACCTTTATTTAACCAGGCAAGAAATTCTTATTTACAATGTAACCTGGACGCTGGAAGTCGGGAAGCAACTGCAGGTGATGAGTTTGATAATAAACGGAACATGACATGAGTAGCGTACTGACATGAAACACATAGTCAATACTGCCTTAGGGAATGGAACTAAGGGAGTGACAGATATAGGGGAGGTAATCAGTGAAGTGATAGAGTCCAGGTGTGCCTATTCATGAAGCGCAGGTGCGCGTAATGATGAATGCCAGGTGCACGTAATGATGAATGCCGGTTAATGTGGTTAATAAACCCGGCGACGTTGAATGCCGGAGGGGAGGAGCGGGAGTAGAGGTGACAGTACTGCCCTCATGATGGGCGGCTCCAGCCGCAGGACGACGCCGGCCAGAGGGACATCCACGGGGGGCGGAGGGGTGTCATGAAGAACAGCATCAGCCAGAGGATCCATCGGCCTGAGAAGCGAGACAGGTGAGATATGGTAGTCAACAGGAAGTTGTAATGTGTACGTCACCTCGTTGACCCTCCAGAGAACCTTGAACGGCCCCACAAACCGGGGGCTCAGCTTCTTGCAGGGCAGCCAGAGTGGGAGGTTCCTGGTGGAGAGCCAGACGCAATCACCAGGATGGAACACGGTGGTGATCCGCCTGCTCCTTCTGGTGACAGATGGCATGCTGGAGCCTCACATGAGCATCACTCTAAACTGCCTCTGTGCGCCGGAACCATTCGTCCACCGCAGGAGCCTCGTTCTAGCTCGTGCCCACTCCCCAGCTCCTGGTTCATCCTCTCCACCTGCCCATTGGACAAAGGCCGGTACCCGGAAGTGAGGTTGACTGGAACCCCAGTTTCTGCTTGAAAGCCTTCCATACCCGTGACGTGAATTGGGGTCCATGCTCGGAGACGATGTCCTCTGGAAGGCCATAGTGCCAGAAGACCAGCTGGAAGAGTGCCTCAGCAACCTGGAGAGAGGTAGGGAGACCAGAGAGAGGAATAAACTGCCATGATTTAGAAAATCTATCCACAAACACCAGAAGGGTGGTGAAACCATCAGAGGGGAGATCGGTAACAAAGTCAATGAACAGATGAGACCAGGGACACTGAGGCACTGGAAGGGGAAGGAGTTTCCCTGCTGGATCATGCCGGGGAGACTTAGTTTGGACACACACAGAACAGGAGTTGACGTAGCGAGTAATGTCCTGCTCCAAGGTGGGCCACCAATACTTTTCGGAGAGTGATTGTATATTAGGGAGATCCCAGGATGTCCAGCGATGACAGCTGTGTGTGCCCAGGTCAACAGTCGCGTCCTTATCCCCATGGGAATGTAGAGGCGCTCAGGAGGACAGGTAGTGGGAGAAGGTTCCCTCTCCAGAGCCTGGCGAATGTCCACATCTACGTCCCAGACCACAGGGGCTACAACACGAGAGAGAACAGGAAAACAGGTCCGCCGGCATTCGGGTGACCAGTCTGTGATTCTCATCTTTGACCATGAGATGGTGAGGTTATGGCGTTGGAGCCATTGGAGGCCGAGGATGATCTTGTGAGCTGATGCACTAGTGATGAAGGGGATGTTTTCCTGATGAATGGATTCCACGGTGAGGTGGTGATGTGTGGGATGGTTCTGGGTCCTAGTGGTTCAAGGGCTTGAACCAGAAATGGAGAGGAGAGTGGGTAAGAGGGGATGTTAAGAGAGGAGGCAAGGGTCTGGTCAATAAAGTTCCCCGCGGCACTGGAATCTAGCTCTGTAGAAACAGTACATGATGAACAGCCAGCTAGTGTGATCGACACTAAAAAGGGTTTAACAGAAACTGATGAAGATGGGATACTCACACCAGCCCCAGGAGGTGGAAGATCACGTGACAGTCCCTCTGCTCTCGTAGATCCCGAGTTGGGATGTATCGGATACTGCTGAAGCTGGTGATCCCCTTGACCACAATAGAGATTCGGCTGTCTCTGTCTGCGTCGCCGCGGGGAGGAGTGTGACCCTTACCTCCACAGATTCAGGCTCTGATACAGTGTTCACTGAGGGAGGGAGAGAAGCAATGTAGGTTCCGACGCTCCCAAAGTAGATTATCCAACCAGATGGCCATCACGATTAGTGCGTCCAAGGAGAGGTTGAGAGACATGACATGCCAGTTCCGTTTGGAACTCCTCACGCAGTCCTCTTTGGAATAGCATACGGAGCGCCGGCTCATTCCATCCGCTGGATGCTACTACTGTCCGGAAGGTGAACGCGTTTCTCGGCAGCGGTCTGGTCATCCCAGAGTAGGCACTCACCCCCTTCTCCGCTCTCCGGTGGATGATCAAAAAAAAACTCTGAACAGAGCCATGAACCCCTTACATGAAGCCAGCTCCTCCTATCCCAGACAGCCGTAGCCCACTCCAACGCCTGCCCAGTCAGCAGAGAAATAACCATGGCAACCTTGGACCTCTCGGTGGTGGGGGCTCCTATCTGGTGTGCAAAATAGAAGGAGCACTGGAGTAGGAAGCCACGGCGTATAGATGGGGTTACGTCATATTTATCCCGGAGGGACAAAATGGACTGATATGTTGGCTCACTAGGTTGACTGGTGGCAGACTATCCTCCGCTAGTGGAAGGCAATGCCTCTCGGGCATGTTCGAGACATTGAGGACTGCGAAGAAGCTGGTCGTGGTGTTTACGAAGTAGGTATCCCTGTTTGTCGACTGTCTGGGAGATGTTCTGATTTCCTGCTGCTTCCATTTGGTGAGGCAGTACACTGTAACGTTGATGCTGGGAGTCGGGAAGCAAGTGCAGGTGGTGAGTTTGATAATAAACGGAACATGGCACAATACAAGATACATGAGTAGCGTACAGACATGAAACACATAGTCAATACTGCCTGGGGAATAGAACTGAGGGAGTGACAGATACAGGGGAGATAATCACTGAAGTGATAGAGTCCAGGTGTGCCTACACATGAAGCGCAGGTGCGCATAATGATGAATGCCAGGACCGGTGGTTAGTAAACTGGCGACGTCGAATGCCGGAGGGGAGGAGCGGGAGTAGACGTGACACGCTGGGCCAATTGTGTGCCACCCTATGGGACTCCCGATAGCGGCCGGTTGTGATACAGCCCGGGATCGAACCCGGGATCTGTAGTGACGCCTCTACCACTGCGTTGCAGTGTCTTAGACTGCTGTGCCACTCAGGATCCAAAATGTAATGATGGTGCTAGAATCGTGCGCTGCCAAGCAGTCGTTGGTGAACAGGGGGTACACTGTCATGACTGTCCTGTGAGTATCACAATGGGTCAGATCAGCTTGGCAATGGTTGACAATAACCAGACCTTCTCTCACCCACGGAAAAGGCGAGGAGGGAACTGGGCTGGGTAAACAGTTCACACCTGTTGTAAATTACAGGAGAAGGGGGCTCTTTCTCCCCCTCCAGTAAAATCCACCAGAGGACTGTCTTTTTTTTCCAGCCGGAACTCTAACACAGTCAAAAGTGGATACTGGGGAATGTGGGGAATGGTCAGTGGGGAGCTATAGAAAACTTATGTCATATTGGTTTTCATTTTGTGATGTCATTAAAAATTGTATGGATGAAATACTGTATCTTTGAAAGTATATATCCCCTTTATCTGTCAAGTTTCCATCCAATATGTTGTGCATATAATATGAAAAATGATGAGCGTATTTTTGTTAAAATTTGAATGTGATTTTAGGAGCTTTTAAAATTTTAGGAGATTTTAAAATCACATTCAAATTTTAACAAAAATACGCTCATCATTTTTTTAGATAACTTTGTGCATAGTAAGTAGCCTAGCCCCGAGTGAGGTCAGAGAACGTGTCAGACTGACGGAACTGTCCTCTTTGGCCAGAGGGCATAAAAGGATTGCCAACAGAGATTAAAATTAGACCAGGAAAGACGGGGAGTTGCAGCACACGTCTAAAGTGGTTTAAATGCTGAATCTCATAGACCAGGAAACGTGAGGTGGGAGCTACACGTTTGAAATGGTTGGAACTTTGAACCTCAACACGAGGTGAAGAAATAAAATCACCTTCCTTTAGACCAGATCATTGCCAGGTTGCATCTGTGTGTGTAAAGTGGTTTGAATCCTGAACCTTAAATAATCAACATGAGGTGTAGGTGATATGGCATTGGTATGGCAGATTAGTTCTCCTAAGTCAGATATTGAGAAAAGGGAATCTAAGTGAGACTATCCTATCCTACTATGCTCATCACCAATGGGAACCGTCAACGCGGCTAGCTATCTTCCAGACTGAACAACAGTAGAAGAGACAAGTCCGGACCCTTTCGGACAATCAAAGCCTTACAAGCGTGCCGTTGAAAGGCCAACCCACAGGCTATTGATGAAAACCAGCTTCAGAGCGCTCAGGACCTCAGACTGGGGTGAAGGTTCACCTTTCAACAGGACAACGACCCTGACTTGAACCCGATCTAACATCTCTGGAGAGACCTGAAAATAGCTTTACAGCGATGCTCCGCATCCAACCTGACATAGCTTGAAAATATATGCAGAGAAGAATGGGAGAAACTCTCCAAATGCAGGTGTGCCAAGCTTGTAGCATCATACCCAAGAAGACTATAAGCTGTAATTGCTGCAAAAGGGGCTTCAACAAAGTACTGAGTAAAGGGTCTGAATACTTATTTAAATGTGATATTTCAGTTTTTTATTTTTAATACATGTGCAAAAATGTCTAAAAACCTGTTTTTGCTTTTTCATTATGGGCTATTATATATAGATTGATGAGGGGGGGAACTATTTAATCAGCTTTAGAATAAGGCTGTAACGTAGCAAAATGTGGAAAAAGTCAAGGGGTCTGAATACTTTCTGAATGCACTGTATAGTATTCTGAGTTGTGACGCAAGGTTCGCAACCTTGGCTAAACCATATGGTTATGGACCTATAGCCTTCACATAATAATGGAGTCAGATAGTACATCATATTAGGGTCATAGACCCTCTGCACTATCTCTCTGTATTCCTCAGACAAAGCACATTTTCACTATTCTACAGATATACCAATATCAGCATAACCCACTTGGTCGGGGGGTTGCTTGCTCTCATTTGAATGACATTGGTTTCCTGACAATAGCATTCATTTCCTCTATATGTAAATTTCTTCCTAATGTGAAACCCCACTATAACTGGTAAAACTGTAGAAAGTTAATGAACCCTTTGTAATTGCAATTGCTATAGCAACAGTCATACCTGGCCACGCTCTGATATTATGCCAGCTCGACGGTCTCTTTTTCCTCCAGTGAGCAGTCGGTCGCAGAAAAACCAAAAGCCAGATTAAACTGCTTTCATTATGCAGAGGAAGCGGTCTCCTTTGAGCACAAATAGGTAGGAACACAATGCATCGTTAGTCTCTGAAAAATGAAGCACTAGCTAACATCATTAAGGGTCCACAGAATATAGTAACATTTTAATAGACTATCTCACTTTGGGTTCTCATTGGATTCTAATGTCCACAAACCAGATGCCCTAATGCAATCAAGTCACCCCAGAAGTAAAATCATGGTGTTATACATTTCCAATTGCTAATCATGCAAGAATTGCATAAAAACTTGTTCATAATGACTGCAATGAGATAATGTGTGAAACAAACTGTTCCTCTGCCCTGCTGTGATTTCCACTTTCACCACCTTGTGATTTAGTAATTAGCAATTTAAAAAACTTTCCTTATTAAAATACTTGTATTTTCAGGCTTTTGAGACAACCAAAACACTGGACAAAACAATGAATCTTGATTAACACACCTACATACAAAGTCTGGAGAGAAAACTTTATCTGAAGTGTATGAATGTGTACAGTATATTTATATATCTGGATGAGTCATAGTGATGTCACAGTGTAAACCTGACACCTGGTGAACACATCTGGGAAAACAATCATTAATTTCAATTTCATTTCATTTTGCCATCTTGGTGATTATGCCAAATCCATCTCTGTCACAATCCCAAGTAGTAATCAAATTTGGAAAAGAATTGACAAATGATGAAGAAGAAGGAATGTATCAGAGCATAGAAGACTGAATAAAACAAGATTTAATCTTTGGAAAAGCAATTCGCTCTCTTCAGCGAATTGAACCTAAAAACTAGACTCAACAATAACATTAGGGAACTGGGTAAAAGAGACTTCCTTAGATACCCCAAAAAACAAGTAATGAACTCAATGACTGCAAACTGCTCAGCTATACTCCTAGGGTCGTTCTATGACCACTGTGACGAGGCTGAGCCTGGCAAATTACTGTCCTGCCACATCAAGAAGTTAAATTCAGACAGAGCAATTAATGCAATTCAAAGTCTGAAAAGGGGGAATATCTTTGGACCCCTGTGGAAATAAATAATACCTTTGTATTCTAGCTTTTATAACGGCCTTTATAAAGCTAGATCCCTAGAGAGTCCAGCTCATCAGCAATCTATTCTAGATGAAATTAATGTTCATTCCAATTCAGAGGATATGCAATTAGACCTGGGTGATAATGTGGATGTTCAAGAACTACACACTAGACTTACACTGACTATACCAAACATTAGGAACAACTTCTTAATATTGAGTTGCACCCCCCCAAGTGACAGCAATAAGGGATCATAGCTTCCACCTGCAATCACCTGGTCAGTCTATGTCATGGAAAGAGCATGTTTTGTACACTCAGTGAATAAGACTATTGAACTCTGATACCATAATATAATTTGAATTGTGGTTGGTCAGAAAGAGAACTGTGGGGGTAGCAGGACAGTCGATGGGATATATTATTTACAATATTACAGAGGATGATTGTAACTAAAAAAAAATGTCAAAACTCCACTTGTAGCTGACATTTTAGCATTCACCGAAACATGTCATACCACCTCAATGTGGACTTCCCTTTCTGAACAACAGAGGGAGGCACAGTGAGAGAGAGGGAAGGAGGGGAAGAAAAATAGAGAGAGAGGAAACGAGCGAAAGACAGAGAAAGAGGGAGAGAGAGAGAGAGAGACAGAGAGAGGGAGGGAGAAAGAGAGGGTAGAGGCTGACAGGTTGTCATATAACTCAGTGTCAGCCTGGCTACTGCTACTGCTGCTGTCTCGTTTCTCGTTGATGTTAATTGCAGGTGACAGGGCTAAGTACCAGGCTTTGCACATGACAACAATGATTCCTAAAGAAGTTCTTCACGGTCCCCTCGTCATTCGCTCGCTGTGACAGCACTGATTATGCAGGCTAAGAGTTTGTCAAGTTCGCATTCATGGAGTTGGCCACACAGAGAAAGCTCAGTATCGGGCTGCAATGACACATCTGATGCAAGCCATTGATCTATTTTGGTGAAGACAGATGTTTAAGTGAAGAGAGTGGTACTGGGATTTCAAATCATTGATCGATTCAATAAAACATGATTATTATTAATATTAGGGTGTATCATAGAACATAGCTCTTACAAAAGACCTGTAGATCATGTGCATGTGAACAGCTATTTAACTGCAGTTGGTTGCAGTTACCAATGTAAAACGCCTGTAAACTGCTGTGGACCTCTTTACTCGGCTGGTGTTCCAACTTCCCCTCTCTCTCTCTCTCTCTCTCTCTCTCTCTCTCTCTCGCTCTCTAGACCCCTCCATCTCCCTCTCTCTCCAACCCTCCTCCCTCTCTCTCCAGCCCTCTCCCTCTCTCTTCAGCCCCTTCCCTCTGTCTCTCTCAATTCATTTTTAATTTAAGGGGCTTTATTGGCATGGGAAACGTTACATTGCCAAAGCAAGTGAAATAGATAATAAACAAAAGTTAAGAGTAAAGAATAAAGACATTTCAAATGTCATATTATGTCTATATA
Organism: Salmo trutta; assembly: GCF_901001165.1. Lineage (NCBI taxonomy): Eukaryota > Metazoa > Chordata > Actinopteri > Salmoniformes > Salmonidae > Salmo > Salmo trutta. The sequence continues at coordinate 22,700,641 of NC_042992.1, read as the reverse complement.
CAGTGTTGTAATGATGTACAAATAATTTAGGGAAAATACAAATAAATAAATAAACATATTTCACCCAATAGATATGGGAGTTTATCAAAATTGGATTTGTTTTCAAATTCTTTGTGGGTCTGTGTAATCTGAGGGAAATATGTGTCTCTAATATGGTCATACATTTGGCAGGAGGTTAGGAAGTGCAGCTCAGTTTCCATCTCATTTTGTGGGACGTGTGCACATAGCCTGTCTTCTCTTGAGAGCCAGGTCTGCCTACGGTGCCCTTTCTCAATAGCAAGGCTATGCTCACAGAGCCTGTACATAGTCAAAGCTTTCCTTAAGTTTGGGTCAGTCACAGTGGTCAGGTATTCTGCCACTGTGTACTCTCTCTTTAGGGTCAAATGGCATTCTAGTTTGCTCAGTTTTTTGGTTAATTCTTTGCAATGCGTATCTTTTTGATTTCTCATGATTTGGTTGGGTCTAATTGTGTTGCTGTCCTGAGGAATTCTGCATGCAAAGTCTCAATTTTGTGAATTCTCTCTCTCTCCAGACCCCTCCTCTGCCTCCCTTTCCAGACCCCTCCTCTGCCTCTCTTTCCAACCCCCTCCCTCTGTCTCTCTCTCTACCCCCATCCCTCTGTTTTAATTCAATTTCAATTTAAGGGCTTTATTGGCATGGGAAACATATGTTAACATTGCCAAAGCAAGTGAAGTAGATAATACACAAAAGTGAAATAAAAATACAAATTGACAGTGAACATTACACTCACAGAAGTTCCAAAAGAATAAAGACATTTCAAATGTCATATTATGTCTACATACAGTGTTGTAACGATGTGCAAATTGTTCATGTACAAAAGGGAAAATAAATAAACATAAATATGGGTTGTATTTACAATGGTGTTTGTTCTCCACCGGTTGCCCTTTTCTTGTGGCAACAGGTCACAAATCTTGCTGCTGTGATGGCACACTGTGGTATTTCGCCTAGTAGATATGGGAGTTTACCCCCCCCCCCCCCCCCTAGAAAACCAATTTAATTATTTGTGGATCTGTGTAATCTGAGGGAAATATGTGTCTCTAATATGGTCAGAAATGTGGCAGGAGGTTAGGAAGTGCATCTCAGTTTTCACCTCATTTTGTGGGCAGTGTGCACATAGCCTGTCTTCTCTTGAGAGCCAGGTCTGCCTAAGGTGGCCTTTCTCAATAGCAAGAGTTAGCAGTTGATGTTACTCTTCAATAACACAGACCCCAAAGCAAATCAGGGAGAGAAAATAGGTTTATTCCAAGAGGAGAAATGTTATTTTTGAGAGGTAGATGTTCATTCTCCCCTGTCTTCAGTAATTCTCTCCACAGAACAAAGTGACAGGATGTAATTTATAACCCCTCCCTATCCTGTGGTTGACCACTTAGAAATCCTTCAAATAAAACTGGGCCAATGGCCAAATAACAGGTATCCTGTTTAAGGCTCAATGTATAGACAAAATCCTCCCATGTCTCTGACCCATTGATCATTAATTCCCTGTAACAGAAAAAAACACTATTTCCATTAATCGTTAATTCCCTCTTGACCTTTAGTCCTCTGCGTTGTGTATTATCTTAAACTATTCTTACACAAGGCTATGCTCGTTGAGTCTGTACATAGTCAAAGCTTTTTTTGCCTGCAATATGAGTTTTGTTATACTTACAGACACCATTCAAACTGTTTTAGAAAATTCAGAGTGTTTTCTATCCGAATGTGTTAATAATATGCATATCCTAGCTTCTGAGTTGGTGTAGGAGGCAGTTAAAAATGGGCACGTATTTTTTTGAAAATTCTCAATACTGCCACCGTGGCCCGTAGAGGTTAAGATTGGGTCAGTCACAGTGGTCAGGTATTCTGGTCTGTGTACTCTCTCTTTAGGGCCAAATGTCATTCTAGTTTGCTCTGTTTTTTTGTCAATTCTTTCCAATGTGTCAAGTAATTATCTTTTTGTTTTCTCGTGATTAGGTTGGATCTAATTGTGTTGCTGTCCTGGGGCTCTGCGGGGTCTGTTTGTGTTTGTGAACAGAGCCCCAGGACCAGCTTGCTTAGGGGACTCTTCTCCAGGTTCATCTCTCTGTAGGTGATGTTTTTCTCTCTCTCTCCCTTTTTCTCTCTCCCGCAGAGTGCACAGTCAGGGGTCTGGCTGCTTATGTGCTCTGTGTCTAAGCACCTAGAGGCGTGATCTATGGAAGAGTAATGGCCATGGTAATGGTCCTGAGAACTGGCTGTTCAATAGAAGAGCGTGATTTAATCATCTAAGGAGATCCACCCCTAGGGAAGTCATTAAACGTATCGAGAGCAGGGGGCTACAAGGTTCTATCTGCAAAAAGATGATTCTGAGATTATTGTCTTTGAAGTTCCAATGTTTCTTTTGAATTATTTTACAACATAAATTGGGGTATTTACAGTACTATGTAGGCAGAGAACATTGACCAGAACAAGGCAATAGCTCAATTTGGACAGAATTCCTGATAGAACCTTACTGTCCCAGGCTCTCAATATATGTAGCATTCTCATAATGATGTGAATAATGTCCATACCTTTCATAGGACTAATGGAGAGATTAGCATGATTTGACACAAATTGGTGAAATAAAATTGTGTGTGTGTCTGTCTGCGTGTCTGTGTGTGTGTCTGTCTGCGTGTCTGTGTGTGTGTGTGTGTCTGTCTGCGTGTCTGTGTGTGTGTCTGCGTGTCTGTGTGTGTGTCTGTCTGTGTGTCTGTGTGTGTGTGTGTGTCTGTCTGCGTGTCTGTGTGTGTGTGTGTGTGTGTCTGCGTGTCTGTGTGTGTATGTGTCGTGGCCAGCCTTCGCTCGCCAAAGCCTGTCATCTGATTTATGTAGATCATGTTTCAGATCGTCTCCCATGATAAGACTGATACTGGTATTGTTTCTTCTTCTTCACGTCTTGTCTGTCGGCTTTTCTTCTCCTCATGTTGTTGCACATTCTCTCTTTTTTTAAATATGTCCCTCCCTCTTATCCTTCTGGTCAAACAGGAGACAGACATCCTTGACGATCAAATCTAACAGAAAATAAACTTATCCTATTTTTCAAATAATTTGTCCACAAAGTGAGATATATTATATTCATTCATCAAGAGTATTTCCAGGCTTGTATCAAAAGATCCATCAATTGTATATCCAATTGGGATTTTGTTGACATTACATAAGGGCCTTTTGAATTCATGAATAATAAGAAGTTATTATCATTTACAAAACAACAAACAACCCACTCAAAACACAACCTGAATAGGTGAATTTCCCCTTCCATTACCATGAAACAATGCTCTCAGTCAATGGAACAGTGAGTTCATATATCCATTACGTGACATAGACCGTGTCAATGATAATAATATAGATTATTATTCATAGTAATAATATATTGTTTAAGCTGATAATTTCAAGTGGTTATTTTCAGTGGTTCAGGAATAAGAAACTAAAACCCAAACACACTTGAAACCCAACCTAAAGCCATAGCTTTCATAACCATCCTCTGTAATATCCACAAAATACATAAAAGCATAGTAAAAACATAAAGAAACTCCCATGTATGTAGAAATAGAGAACAAAATCCCCACACCCTTGAAACTCACAGATTTTCATAACCATCCTCTATACTAAAAAGACCAAAAACATTTGCATTTATAGGGTCTGCTCATACACCTGGTGGTCCTAATCAGCCACTTATGTGGTGCCATTGTTTTGTTTTTATTTGCGTGTGTATGATGGAGAAATTAGTTCCTGTCCATCAAGCACAATAGAGCTGTCACAACCAATGAAGAAGGCCATTTGTTTGTAGACATTCCCTTGCAATGCATTTACACCAATACCACAAACAGAGGGCAAGGTAGATCCGCAAATCAATATACATTGGATACAGTCCAGTTCCTGCCTCGCCGATCCCTCTCTCGCTCTGGTTAGGGAGGTTGTTTGGAAGAAATTCACCCTGGAAGAAAGTCTGAACATGAGAAAACCATATTTAGTTGTTTTTTTTACTGCAAACCATCATTAAGCCATGACAACCACATCATTATGAAATGGTGACTGAAGAGGTTGCTAATGATGTGACCTGACCTGACCTTGACCTGGTGCAGATGTCTCAAGAACATCCATGGCCAGAGGGCAAAGAATCAAGCCCAAGACCAGTGGCGATGGCACACTTTACTATAGAGGCCTTATGTTCCTCAAGGAACGAAGTCTTGGATGAGCTGGATGAGCTCCTATCAAAATGATATTTTATTTAACCTTTATTTAACTATCAACAGGTACTGAAAAAATGGAATATCCTGTTTCTCAGAGTCATGGCTGAACGTGGACATGGATAAAATACATCTCACTGGTTTTTCTATGCATTGTCAAAACCGGACGGCAGACTCGAGTAAGACAAGGGAGGAGGTGTGTGTCTCTTTGTTAACAACAGATGGTGCGCGATCTCTAATGTTAAGGAAGTCTCTGAGTTTTTGCTCGCCTGAGTTAGAAAAAATACCTAATGAAAAGCTGCAGACCATACTATATATTTAATAACAGAGTTTTAATCTGTATTTTTTGAAACTTTCTATTTACCATCAGAAACTGATGCTGTGGCTAAGACTGCACTCAACGAGCTGTAAAGGGCCATAAGTAAACAAGAGAATGTACTTTCACATGATGTTAATACAAGGAAACTTGTAAGCTATAAAAATCCATAAAGAGAGTCGCAAACTCTATATATAAACTCCCAGTAATTTATTGGGAAAAGCACCAACGTTAGTCAGCACCTCTATTCAAAATAATTTGATCTGGGTGTGCACCAGCTCATGCTTTTTATAACCTTAACCCATTACGTGGCCAGCTAAAACATTGTAATCAGATTAAAGATACTTTGAAAAACTAGATGATTACTTCGAGGATTACTTTTAAATTCAGAAAGGATGTTTGCGGAAAAAAATCTTTAACAATTCTCTGTTTCTCAATGACATTCAAAACAGCAAGTTTAAGTTTGTCTGACTTGAACTAGTCTGACCACAAGTCAGAGACGACTATGATGACACACCAAATGGATTCGGTCTTATGTAGCAAAATGAAATTGTGTTTTTTACATTGGATAAAAGAAGAGACTCAGAGCTAAAAAATGGTATATCACACTGCATTTGAGGAACAATGGGAAAGTAATTCTGCTTTTAAAGTTGATCAACTTGTTTGAGAAAATGGCCTTGGTATTTTGGTATCTAGTGATGAGCTCTTCTTAGTCTACACCCATTCAACATTGTTCACACCCTCTTAATTTAACTTAAGTTTAGGCGTCCCACTAACGGGACAACTACCGGTGCAATTAAAATAAATAATCATAAAAATTATGGATAGTAAACATTTAGGAGCATACAAGTGTTTTATATTGGTTAAAAGCTTAAATTCTTGTTAATCAAACTGCACTGTCCAATTTACAGTAGGCTTTACAGCGAAAGCATGGCATGCGATTGTTTGCGGACGGCGCCCCACATCAAAATATTTTTCCACTGGCACAGGTTTCATAAATTCACAAATAGAGATTAAATATTCACTTACTTTTTGAAAATCGTCCTCTGATTTGTCATCCAAAGGGTCCCAGCTACAACATGTAGTGTCGTTTTGTTAGATAAAATCCTTCTTTATATCCCAAAAAGTATGTTTAATTTGCGCCATCGAATTAGCCACTCGTTCATAAAACTAGTGAAAATACATTTCTATTTCATCCTCAGATACGTTAAAATGTAATTAAACTGTATATTTCATACGGAAAGAAGTATGTTCAATAGGAAAACAATATTAGCAGGTGTGTGTCCTCTTCGTCGCGTGCATACACAAATTTCCAAGTCTGTATCCCTGTGGTAAAACTCATATTTCTTCCTCGTTTTGGAAGAAACAAGCCTGAAACCTTGAACAAAGACTACTGACACCCAGTGGAAGCCATAGGAATTGCATACTGGGACCTAGATTACATTTGTTCCCTATATGTTCTATTGGAAGAGCATGGGCTCTCAAAAAAAAGAAAATTCTGGTTGTTTTTCTTTGGATTTTCTCCTACCATATATATTGTATTATAGTCTCCTACGTCAGGGCCTTCAGTTTACTTTGTCAGGCGGAAATTGTGAAAAAAAGGACCCTAGCCCTAACTCATCTCGTTTCGCAGACGCTCTGGCCGATGATTGGATAACATGAAAACAGCCTAACCAGCTCCGCTGGCAACAATTTCATTACGCTTTATGCAGGTGTTTACTGACACCGGCCATATTCAGCGGGTGCTGTACACACATCAAGTAACGTTCGCTAACGAGCCAGCCAGCTAATGTTAGCTAGTTAAACAACAATGAACAGTGCCAATAATGCCACAGTGCTGGGAGCTAACCAACCAGGTTCAATGTTAGCTAGCTAACATTAGGCTCTACCTAGAAAAGCAAACGGCTCTGGAATACGAATAATAACGTCAGCTAGGGAGCCAGCAAGCTAACATTAGCTCGCTAGCTAACAGTACACTTTAGCTTAAGACATATTGCTAGCTAGGTAAACAATGAACCTAGCTATGTAAACAAAGTGTAAATTCACACACATCACGTAACGTTAGCTAACGAGCCAGCCAGCTAACGTTAGCTAGTTAAACAACAATGAACAGTGCCAACAATGCAACAGTGCTGGTAGCTAACCAACCAGGTTCAATGTTAGCTAGCTAACATTAGGCTCTCATTAGCTAGTTAACAGTACACTTTTGCTTGAAATAAAAGCACTTTCTGTCAAAATTTGAAACCTGTAAATCTGAAAATGTAGCTAGCTAACGCTAGACTATCTTACCTGCATACATCATCATGCATGATGGACAAGTCTCCCTGTCAGGAATGTCATACCATGGTTGCCCTTAGTTTGAAGATGTAATCCAGAGACAGGGGATTTCTCCATCTCTTTAGCTATCATACTCTAATTCCACTGATTTCAAAACGTGATCCTCCAGAAAGTGGAGAGCAACACTTATGCAGTTCCACTACACAATATATATTTTTTAGAAGCCTCATTCGACAGGATTACCAACACAGATTGACGAGCTCAAATAGACAGAAGCCCTCTCTATATGGCAGACTAATCCGAACTCATCTCTCAGCATGTCCAGCCCACTCATTAACCTTCCCACTAGCCAATCATGGCTACTGGGAAGGTTGCTGGATTTTTCTGTGGCTTAACCAACGAGGCTCGTAATTTAACAATTTTATTCATATTTACAGATGGCATCCAAGTTTGTTATTAAGGCACATGAAAGTTCATATGTTCGCGAAGGCATTTCTGCAAAAAAAACGCATTTTGATAAAAAAATATATGTTTTACGTTCAAATGTAAAGGTCGTGACTTGCGACGAACGACTAGTTTCCTGAATCGGGTCACAAATGTGTTTGATGGATCGCGGGAAAAGAGCAGGAATAGGCTTTTGCAGGATACAGTCCAAGCTATGTCTTCCAATGGTGTGACTGCTGTCGGCATCCAAAGATTATCCAACTTGAATAAACACTTGGAGGTAAGGATGACAGCAGTGGTGTAGTCTACGGCAATATGGATATCACTTATTATTGATATCTACATAGCGCATTGATGTGAATCACATCGCTGCTGTCTCATTTAGCTATGTGCGCCTTACGGATTGTGGTTGTTGTGGACGGCTGTTCACAAATCCAAATGTGTATTTGAATCCAAAAATGGTTGAATTCAACAAGGTTAAGCTGCCTATCAATCATTGTTTCTGATACTAGTGGACAGCCAATGAAAAAAGCGCTCTTGCAACAGCTGCATAATGCAGATCCCAGCCTATGGAATAAAAGTGGGGCTTTTATTGCTCAATCTAATTCATGCTGATACATTTTATTTTAATCCATAGGCCTAATGGACACATGTTCAAACACGTACACTTTTGATGAACTTAAAATGGCAATCTTTAGTTGCTACATCCACATTTGGACTTATAAATATATATATATATCCATTGATTCTTGAAGAATATAACTTATAAATGTTCAACTGTCACACTCCATGAGAACCCAAAATATAAGCTTGTTTTTCTCCAATGTTTGTAAACATTGAAAATGTAAACAAACACTGTATAGCCTCAAAACATGGTTAAAACAATACTTTTGATATCATGGACCATCAGTCCTTACATCCATAGCTCTGTCTATTAATCTGAGAGTGGTTACATTTCTCCAGGCCCATCCCTCAGCTTTTTACCAAAACAGAGGCGGGCGGCTGTTTTGTTATTGTTTCATCTCTGTATTTTCCCTATAAACAGCTGCATATTATCAAGATATCTAAATGTCACCAACAAAAAGGTGAACAATAGGCCTACAGCAAATGCAGCATATGGCATTCATTTTTCACATGTAAATAGCACTTTTCAGTAGTGCTCAAAGCCATTCCATGAGCGCAGCATTTATTTTTCAACTCGAACCAATAAGCCCAATCAGTCCTCCATGACAACAAAATCATAAACAACAGAATAGGGCTGTCTAATAAGTCCTTCGTTCTGGGGTTATGTTCAGGTAAAACAATTTGGCTAATCAATACTTCCATATTTCCAAGTCCTATTCTTGAAGATCAAGGGGTATAACATTTATTGGAATGACTGGAATTCTGATAGACTTTGGTTTTTAATGTGAAGATATAATTTAATCATATTATTATATGTAGTAGAAAGCGATGGGTTAGAAGAAGCCTACATAACCAACCCATAAAGTAAAATGTTGCATCCATATATGACCAGCTATGTAAACTTTAAAATTGATTTATCCTGCAATTGATGTTGTTCAATTGGTAACATACATTTTTGTCTTCTTCTAATGCATCTTAAGGGGAAAGTAATCTAAAAGTAAATGAATGTAATCAGATCACGTTACTGAGGTTGGGTAATCCAAAAGTTACATTACTAGTAACTGTAACGGATTACATTTAGAAAGTAACCTACCCAACCCTAGCTACCTCAAATACCTTGTACCCCTGAACTTTGACTCGGTACTGGTACTCCCTGTTTGTAGCCATGTTATTGTTATTCATTACTCACTGTGTATTTTTTCTCATGTCACTATTTTATTTTTTATTCTATTATTTTCACTCTACGTTGTTGGAAAAGGACCTGTAAGTAAGCATTTCACTGTTGTTTATGAAGCTTGTGACAAATAAAATTTGATTTTAAGTAAGTAGTAATGATTTGATCAATCAATTGAACTGAAGCAAATGTATTTTTGGCAGCAGGAACAGAGCTAGGCAGAGGAGCCTGCCATAGCTATACACTGGTAGGAGTCAAAATACATCTGTCTACACCCAGTCAGAACTCTCTAGCCCCAGTCAGAACTCCCTACCCCCAGTAAGAACTCCCTACATCCAGTCAGAACTCTCTAGCCCCAGTCAGAACTCCCTACCCCCAGTAAGAACTCCCTACATCCAGTCAGAACTCTCTAACCCCAGTCAGAACTCTCTACCCCCAGTCAGAACTCCCTACCCCCAGTCAGAACTCTCTACCCCCAGTCAGAACTCCCTACCCCCAGTCAGTACGCTCTACCCCCAGTCAGAACTCTATACCCCCAGTCAGTACGCTCTACCCCCAGTCAGAACTCCCTACCCCCAGTCAGAACTCCCTACCCCCAGTCAGCACTCTCTACCCCCAGTCAGAACTCCCTACCCCCAGTCAGAACTCTATACCCCCAGTCAGAACTCTCTACCCCCAGTCAGAACTCCCTACCCCCAGTCAGAACGCTCTACCCCCAGTCAGAACTCCCTACCCCCAGTCAGAACTCCCTACCCCGTCAGACTCTCTACCCCCAGTCAGAACTCTCTACCCCCAGTCAGAACTCTCTACCCCGTCAGAACTCTCTACACCCAGTCAGAACTCCCTACCCCCAGTCAGAACTCTCTACCCCGTCAGAACTCTCTACCCCGTCAGAACTCTCTACCCCCAGTCAGAACTCCCTACACCCAGTCAGAACTCTATACACCCAGTCAGAACTCTCTACCCCCAGTCAGAACTCTCTACACCCAGTCAGAACTCTATACCCCCAGTCAGAACTCTCTAGCCCCAGTCAGAACTCCCTACACCCAGTCAGAACTCCCTACCCCCAGTCAGAACTCTCTACCCCCAGTCAGAACTCCCTACCCCCAGTCAGAACTCTCTAGCCCCAGTCAGAACTCTCTACCCCCAGTCAGAACTCTCTACCCCCAGTCAGAACTCCCTACACCCAGTCAGAACTCTATACCCCCAGTCAGAACTCCCTACACCCAGTCAGAACTCTATACCCCCAGTCAGAACTCTCTACCCCCAGTCAGAACTCCCTACACCCAGTCAGAACTCTCTACCCCGTCAGAACTCTATACCCCCAGTCAGAACTCCCTACACCCAGTCAGAACTCTCTACCCCGTCAGAACTCTACACCCCCAGTCAGAACTCCCTACACCCAGTCAGAACTCTCTACCCCCAGTCAGAACTCTATACCCCCAGTCAGAACTCTCTACCCCCAGTCAGCGAGAAGACATCTAATTGCTAATCTATAATCCTTTTAATATACTCTTGCCTTTTTGCGATTGATCCTTCGCCAGCCGTAACAGCACCACCAGAGGCTACAGTAATCCCATTATAGGTGAGGCTGGAGTACATTCGGCTCTAAGAATCCAAACAGCTGTATTTCTCTTGCCACCAACTCATTCTCTCTCTCTCTCTCTCTCTTCACCCGATGCGTCCCTCAATTATTTTTGTAATTGATAACCTCGTCAAGCAGAGACAAAAGGGAGAAAAAAGAGTCAGTCACCATTTCTACTTTGGCTGGAATCAGCATTAATAAATGTTTGGCTCATATTCACTGTGTGTAGGCCTACTATTTGTGGTGTTATGCCTATTGAATCTGGTGGGGCAGGTGCCCTCTCAATTCATATTTGTAAATTAAAAAATAAACAAGGTATAGCTTATTTTATTGATTCAAATATAGAGAATATGGCCTTCAGTGTCCACTCCAAAACATCAGATAACACTTATGTATATCAGTCTCTTTTCGTGGACGCCATAACAGGTTATTCACTTCATGCCAACGTGCATAAGAATGTATAGATATAGATCTCTCTCTCAACTGTGAAGGGACCTCTGACCCTTTGAAATTAGCCAATCTAAAGCAGCGGTCAGGTCACTCTCAAGGTTGTTGTTGGCCCAGATGGTGAACTCTGTTCAATTACATTTACAATACCTGAATATAACCAGAAATGGGCTTTTAACGAATGACAACCAGATTTTAAGATTGAAGAGATTAATGAAAATATATATTTATGAACAAGAATATTGCTCTGTGTCTTGTCATTGGGCCTAGATTCAATCCGGGCAGCAGCTGATCCACGTTATAGCGCGATGGACGTTTAAAGGCCATTTCTGATTGAGCCAACATATGCAGCTTTTACCATGAATGTGGTCTCCACGAATACAGGTACATTGCCTGTAAAACGTGCATAGAGGACAAAACACGATCAGATTGTATTTGGCCCTTGGTTCTGTTACACCACTGTCGTGATTATCATGCATCAATAAATGTAAATGTAATATTGTTTTAGTTGTACTGATGTTATAGCCCCAGGTGCATGCATTAATACATTGATATACATGAATACATTGAAATGTCACTATATATCAAGGTAATATACATCATACATCTTTATATAATATTAACTGTACAGTTTAAATTGTACTCACATAAACACGTCCACAGGGGCATCTGTCTGCATTCATAAATAATACATAAATATCCTTCTAATATATATAAATATCATCCACAATATAATGAAACATTGAAGCATAACCCTCAGGTTATATTGACGTCCCACACAAAGTGGCCCTCCTCTGGAGTCCACTTCATTAACCCTGGTCAATAGAACCCAGAGAAAGAGAGAGAGGGAGAGAGAGAGAGATAGATGGAGAGAAATAGATGTAGAGAGAGAGATAGAGATGGGGAGAGAGAGACAGATAGAGGGAGAGAGAGATGGAGAGAAAGAGAGAGATGGAGAGAGAGAGAGATGGAGAGACAAACAAGCGAACACATTTCAATCTGCCTATAACGGATCCAATGACCCAGAATAATGACCTCAAGGCTTAACTCAGATATCCCCATTTAAATCCAAAAATAAAATTCAAAATGTCTCTAAGAATGTTTGTTTTTTTGTTCGATTTTCGGTTCCCAGAGGCCAAAGTTGGGTCTGTGTTTGTAGCTATGTAGGCTAGACGAGACTCGAGAGGTCGGGATTTGATCATAAAAGCAAGATTCTGATTAAATTCGAATAAAAAGGTTGAAAGATGAGGAAGTCTATATGAGGCTGAGCTGGATGAGGTGAATAAAGGGTGTGTACTTATCCAAGTAATTAATTTATCTAAACAAGATTAAAATACTATAAGGTTTAATCAGACAACCTTCCTTACAAAGCCCTGAAGCTGTGCTCTCTCTTTCAGACACAATCAGTATTCATTAATATATTTTTTATGGTGTTATTGAAGTTTTAATAAGAATAACAAACAACGGGTAGGAAAGACTAACACTCTGGAAGTCAGGCACTCTGGCTCCCTCTGGGAAACGGTTATTATTATTAAGTGCGAGGGTAACCTTTTATCTCTCTGTCACTTAGAGTTATTCATTTAGTTTTAATGGATTTTGGAGGGAGGAAGGGAGGAAGGAAGGGAGGGAGGTGAGGTAGTAGAGGGAGGAGTTAGAGAAAGTTAGACAAGCTATAACGATTGCCTCAAGACAGAACAAATTGACTATATTATTTCTCACAAAATCTAAATATAGACATTTAAGTTTTTCTTTTTAAAAGAAATGTTATACTGCTTTGATTATATTTAAACTACTACTTAGTATGAATTTTAATCAGATAAAAAAAACAGATGTCGGAAGTAAATTCAGACAACTTTGAAGAACTGACATAGCGTTACAAACCATCCACTGTCTGGCATGTATGTTCTATGCTCAAAATTACACCTACGAACCAGAACTTTGATTCCCGTTTCAATCTCCACATGAAAATGTCATGGAAAATTGATATGAAATTTCTGCTCCTATGAGAAATGCATTATGGCCTTCAGCTGCCTTCCCTGTAGTACGGGGAAATAACAGGAGTGGAAGTGGCAGTTGCTCCTGATGATACTTTCAAATAAAAGGTTGTTTTTCTCTCTCTCCTGACGGAGGTCAATGATTTCTCATCCTGTTCCTCACTCAAACCAAAGGAGATGTTACATCTGAATATCAAATATAAGAGGCTTGAATACCAAGTATAAGAGAACTCAGAGAGACTTCAGCGCACAGACATTCAGGGCAGAGACTTCAGCGCACAGACAATCAGGGCAGAGACTTCAGCGCACAGACATTCAGGGCAGAGACTTCAGCGCACAGACAATCAGGGCAGAGACTTCAGCGCACAGACATTCAGGGCAGAGACTTCAGCGCACAGACAATCAGGGCAGAGACTTCAGCGCACAGACATTCAGGGCAGAGACTTCAGCGCACAGACATTCAGGGCAGAGACTTCAGCGCACAGACATTCAGGGCAGAGACTTCAGCGCACAGACAATCAGGGCAGAGACTTCAGCGCACAGACATTCAGGGCAGAGACTTCAGCGCACAGACAATCAGGGCAGAGACTTCAGCGCACAGACAATCAGGGCAGAGACTTCAGCGCACAGACATTCAGGGCAGAGACTTCAGCGCACAGACAATCAGGGCAGAGACTTCAGCGCACAGACATTCAGGGCAGAGACTTCAGCGCACAGACAATCAGGGCAGAGACTTCAGCGCACAGACATTCAGGGCAGAGACTTCAGCGCACAGACATTCAGGGCAGAGACTTCAGCGCACAGACATTCAGGGCAGAGACTTCAGCGCACAGACAATCAGGGCAGAGACTTCAGCGCACAGACATTCAGGGCAGAGACTTCAGCGCACAGACAATCAGGGCAGAGACTTCAACACAGACATTCAGGGCAGAGACTTCAGCACACAGACATTCAGGGCTGAGACTTCAGCACACAGACATTCAGGGCAGAGACTTCAGCACACAGACATTCAGGGCAGAGACTTCAGCACACAGACATTCAGGGCAGAGACTTCACGGCACAGACATTCAGGGCAGAGACTTCAGGGCACAGACAGTGGATGATGACTCATTGGCAACCAATAGGAAGTGAGATGGAAACAAAGTAATACACATTTAGGTTTAACATAACATGAGCGTATTTATGTCTCTTCTCAGTAATTGTCAAATTAGCTCTGGGGCAATTTTACCTGAACCGATAAATGAGCTCAACTAATGAACAAACACTATATAGTCAAGTGTGAACTTTATTGTCTTATCTGTTCTGTGCGGAAATGTCCTGAGGATGTTTCAGTCCTAGAACAAAAACAAAGTCCTGAAGAACAAAAGTCTATGAGGGAGGAAGTGTCCTGAAGTGCAGCTCTATTTGCCATTTCAAATTCAGTGGTAATTTAGCCACCACCATCGTCCAATCCTAAACTTTCCAGGAAATGATGAGCAACAATTTGGAGGTGAGCAGTAATGGTGGCAGGTGAGGAACACAGTTGCGAAGATTCAGGAGTGATTAATGGAAACAAATTTTTCATGGCAATTAAAATTATTAAAGCCGGAGGGCCTTTCTGCAGTAACTCCGAATTGCTCCAGGAACAAGGCGGTGCCACAAAGCTGAAGAACCAAAATTGCATTAGTAGTCGAGGAGAACTGTATTAAAATGCAAATGTACAGCTGTTAATAGTTCTTCAAAAAACAATAATCCCCCACAGTCAGTCATGTGTCAAAATGGTTAATGGAAAAATATCCCAGAGACACGCAAGGTCCTTTTTCCATTCTGACTTTGATTAAAGGAAGAAATTCTGCTCAGGGAAAACTGTTCAGGGCTGGATGGGACTGGGTCCCGGTCCCAAATAGCACCTTCTTCCCTATGTAGTGCATTACTTTTGATCAGGGACAATAGGGATTTTGTCAAAAGTAGTGCACTATTTAAGGAATAGGGTGCCATTTGGGATGTATCCTGGGACTGGATGGGGATAGGATTGGCAGAGTGTGGCTTAATGTGGGCAGGATCCCAAACTCATTGTTCAGACTTCCTGATTCCAGAGATATGCCTTCTCATGGGAATAGCCTGTCTGTGTTGCCGACAAGGGGGAAGACGATCCCATCTCTAAAGCTCTAAATCTGACGTGCATGTATTAAAGACATTCATCACCCCGTTGTGTTTAGCACTTAACCTGTATTGAGTAACGCTTAAATGAAATGCTTATGATACATCTGCCTGCCTGTGAATGAAGAGGGAGGTTAGGGAGCAGCTGTGGCTGAAGGAGTGTCACACAGAAAGACATAATTGAATGAATAGTCTACTTGGTTATTCTGTCACTTCATTATGATTCTGCTGGGGGTTATAGAGAGATGAGAGTGTTCTCTCTCACCATAGGACAAAATGCAGTTTTCACTCCAACTAGACCAGTAAGCCATGCAGAGACATGTTGTTGTTGCACTTTGAAGCAAATTTATTAAGGACATTCTGATTTGTTATGAAGCCTCAGATAACACAGAGACTAACTAAAAGCCCAGTGTTGGTCAGTGAATAGTATGACTTACTGGTAACTCATTTTGCAAGAACTACTAAAATGTATGTCTATTTATGACCAATTGCCCATCCCTGATCATCAAAATGTGTCTTGATATGTGTCTGTCACTGAATAGACATACAGTGAAGGAAAAAAGTATTTGATCCCCTGCTGATTTTGTACGTTTTGCCCACTGACAAAGAAATGTTCAGTCTATAATTTTAATGGTAGGTTTATTTGAACAGTGAGAGACAGAATAACAACAAAGAAATCCAGAAAAACGCATGTCAAAAATGTTATAAAAGATTTGCATTTTAATGAAGGAAATAAGTATTTGACCCCTCTGCAAAACATGACTTAGTACTTGGTGGCAAAACGCTCGTTGGCAATCACAGAGGTCAGATGTTTCTTGTAGCTGGCCACCAGGTTTGCACACATCTCAGGAGGGATTTTGTCCCACTCCTCTTTGCAGATCTTCTCCAAGTCATTAAGCTTTCGAGGCTGACGTTTGGCAACTCGAACCTTCAGCTCCCTCCACAGATATTCTATGGGATTAAGGTCTGGAGACTGGCTAGGCCACTCCAGGAACTTAATATGCTTCTTCTTGAGCCACTCCTTTGTTGCCTTGGCCGTGTGTTTTGGGTCATTGTCATGCTGGAATACCCATCCACGACCCATTTTCAATGCCATGGCTGAGGGAAGGAGGTTCTCACCCAAGACTTGACGGTACATGGCCCCGTCCATCGTCCCTTTGATGCGGTGAAGTTGTCCTGTCCCCTTAGCAGAAAAACACCCCCAAAGTATAATGTTTCCACCTCCATGTTTGACGGTGGGGATGGTGTTCTTGGGGTCATAGGCAGCATTCCTCCTCCTCCAAACACGGCTAGTTGAGTTGATGCCAAAGAGCTCCATTTTGGTCTCATCTGATCACAACACTTTCACCCAGTTGTCGTCTGAATCATTCAGATGTTCATTGGCAAACTTCAGACGGGCATGTATATGTGCTTTCTTGAGCAGGGGGACCTTGCGGGCGCTGCAGGATTTCAGTCCTTCACGGCGTAGTGTGTTACCAATTGTTTTCTTGGTGACTATGGTCCCAGCTGCCTTGAGATCATTGACAAGATCCTCCCGTTTAGTTCTGGGCTGATTCCTCACCGTTCTCATGATCATTGCAACTCCACGAGGTGAGATCTTGCATGGAGCCCCAGGCCGAGGGAGATTGACAGTTCTTTTATGTTTCTTCCATTTGCGAATAATCGCACCAACTGTTGTCACCTTCTCACCAAGCTGCTTGGCGATGGTCTTGTAGCCCATTCCAGCCTTGTGTAGGTCTACAATCTTGTCCCTGACATCCTTGGAGAGCTCTTTGGTCTTGGCCATGGTGGAGAGTTTGGAATCTGATTGATTGATTGCTTCTGTGGACAGGTGTATTTTATACAGGTAACAAGCTGAGATTAGGAGCACTCCCTTTAAGAGTGTGCTCCTAATCTCAGCTCGTTACCTGTATAAAAGACACCTGGGAGCCAGAAATCTTTCTGATTGAGAGGGGGTCAAATACTTATTTCCCTCATTAAAACCTGTTGGGGCTAGGGGGCAGTATTTGCACGGCCGGATAAAAAAACGTACCCGATTTAAACTGGTTACTACTCTTGCCCAGAAATGGGAATATGCATATAATTAGTAGATTTGGATAGAAAACACTCTAACGTTTCTAAAACTGTTGGAATGGTGTCTGTGAGTATAACATAACTCATATGGCAGGCCAAAACCTGAGAAGATTCCATACAGGAAGTGCCCTGTCTGACAATTTGTTCTCCTTCTGTGGCATCTCTATCGAAAATACAGCATCTCTGCTGTAACGTGACATTTTCTAAGGCTTCCATTGGCTCTCAGAAGGTGCCAGAAAGTTTAATGGGGTGTCTGCAGTCTCTGGGCTAAGTACAGCAGCTCTGTTTGTGAGTGGTCAGGCTGGGAACAGTGACACTGGAGATACGCATTCATGAGAATTCTCAATTTTTTTCTTTCAGCCTTTGAATGAATACAACGTCGCCCAGTTGGAATATTATCGCTATATTATGAGAAAAATACCATAAAAATTGATTTTAAACAGCGTTTGACATGCTTCGAAGTACGGTAATGGAATATTTTGACATTTTTTGTCACGAAATTCGCTCGCGCGTCACCCTTCGGATTGTGACCTGAACGCACGAACAAAGCGGAGGTATTTGAATATACCTATGGATTATTTGGAACCAAAACAACATTTGTTGAAGAAGTAGAAGTCCTGGGAGTGCATTCTGACGAAGAACAGCAAAGGAAATCCAATTTGTCTTATAGTAAATCTGAGTTTGGTGAGGGCCAAACTTGGTGGGTGTCAAATTAGCTAGCCGTGATGGCCGGGCTATCTACTCAGAATATTGCAAAATGTGCTTTCGCCGAAAAGCTATTTTAAAATCTGACACCGCGATTGCATAAAGGAGTTCTGTATCTATAATTCTTTAAATAATTGTTATGTATTTTGTGAACGTTAATCGTGAGTAATTTAGTAAATTCACCGGAAGTTTGCGGTGGGTATGCTAGTTCTGAACATCACATGCTAATGTAAAAAGCTGTTTTTTGATATAAATAAGAACTTGATTGAACAAAACATGCATGTATTGTATAACATAATGTCCTAGGAGTGTCATCTGATGAAGATCATCAAAGGTTAGTGCTGCATTTAGCTGTGGTTTTGGTTTTTGTGACATATTGTCACGTCCTGACCAGTAGAGGGGGTAGTTGGGTCAGGACGTGGCAGTAGGGAGTGTGTGTTTTTATTGTTTCATTGATTTTGGCCATGTGACTTCCAATCAGGCACAGCTGTAGAGGGTTGTGGTTGATTGGGAGTCACACATAAGTTGCCTATGTTTCCTTTGTGTTTCGTGGGTAATTGTTCTTGCACTGTGTTTGCATAGCCTGTGAGACTGTCCATGTTGTGAGTATCATTTCTTGTTTTGTTTTCCGGTGGATGCTTTGCCTTTTACCATTAAAAGAAAATGAGTATCCACAATCCCGCTGCGCCTTGGTCCTTCTCTATCCAGTATGACATTTTCAGCAACGAGTACGACATATTTTGTGACAGAATTCCCCACCAAACAGGACCAAGCAGCGGAAGAAGTCTGGCGAAGACTGGGGAACACGACGGGTAAGGGAGACCGAGAGGCACCCCCAAGATTTTTTTAGGGGGGGGCACAAGGGCTGTTTGACGGGGCAAGACTGGAGTGCCAGTCAACAGTTACCAGAGCTGCCCGCCAGTCAACAGTCACCAGAGCTGCCCGCCAGTCGTACGTCACCAGAGCTGCCCGCCAGTCAGGAGTCACCAGAGCCGCCCGCCAGTCAGGAGTCACCAGAGCCGCCCGCTAGTCAGGAGCCGCCAGAGCCGCCCGCTAGTCAGAAGCTGCCAGAGTGGCCCGACTGCCAGGAGATGCCAGAGTGGCCCGACTGCCAGGAGATGCCAGAGTGGCCCGACTGCCCGGGACTGCCAGAGTGGCCCTCCTGTCCTCCGGTCCAGCCCGAGTGGCCCTCCTGTCCTCCGGTCCAGCCCGAGTGGCCCTCCTGTCCTCCGGTCCAGCCCGAGTGGCCCTCCTGTCCTCCGGTCCAGCCCGAGTGGCCCTCCTGCCCTCCGGCCCAGCCCGAGTGGCCCTCCTGCCCTCCGGTCCAGCCCGAGTGGCCCTCCTGCCCTCCGGTCCAGCCCGAGTGGCCCTCCTGCCCTCCGGTCCAGCCCGAGTGGCCCTCCTGCCCTCCGGTCCAGCCCGAGTGGCCCTCCTGCCCTCCGGTCCAGCCCGAGTGGCCCTCCTGCCCTCCGGTCCAGCCCGAGTGGCCCTCCGGTCCTCCGGTCCAGCCCGAGTGGCCCTCCTGTCCTCCGGCCCAGCCCGAGTGGCCCGCATGTCTTCCGGCCCAGTCCGAGTGGCCCGCATGTCTTCCAACTCAGCCCGAGTGGCCCGTCTGCCCGGCGCAGCTATCGGCGCCAACAAAGTGGGCGACGCCGAAGGTGGAGCGAGGTCCACGTCCTGTCCTGCACCTGAGCCACCTCCAGGATAGGTGGGTTGGGGAGGGAGGGTGTAGCACAGTGCCGTCGGTGACGGCAGCAACCCTCCCTTCCCTCCCTTATTGTTTAGGGGTTCTTTTTTGTTGGGGTATTGGGGATTTTCTTGTGTTTTCTTTTTTTAGGTGCAACCCGGGGTATGCACCTTGAGGGGGGGGTACTGTCACGTCCTGACCAGTAGAGAGGGTAGTTGGGTCAGGACGTGGCAGTAGGGAGTGTGTGTTTTTATTGTTTCATTGATTTTGGCCATGTGACTTCCAATCAGGCACAGCTGTAGAGGGTTGTGGTTGATTGGGAGTCACACATAAGTTGCCTATGTTTCCTTTGTGTTTCGTGGGTAATTGTTCTTGCACTGTGTTTGCATAGCCTGTGAGACTGTCCATGTTGTGAGTATCATTTCTTGTTTTGTTTTCCGGTGGATGCTTTGCCTTTTACCATTAAAAGAAAATGAGTATCCACAATCCCGCTGCGCCTTGGTCCTCTATCCAGTATGACATTTTCAGCAACGAGTATGACATATTTCGTTACACATATATGCTTGCTTTGAAAATGGCTGTGTGATTATTTTTGGCAGGGTACTCTCCTGACATAATCTAATGTTTTGCTTTCGCTGTAAAGCCTTTTTGAAATCGGCCAATGTGGTTAGATTAACGAGAGTCTTGTCTTTAAAATGGTGTAAAATAGTCATATGTTTGAGAAACGTCCCACCTTGCCCAGGGAGGTTAAAATGCAAATAATTTTATAACATTTTTGACATGCATTTTTCTGGATTCTTTTGTTGTTATTCTGTCTCTCACTGTTCAAAAAAACCTACCATTAAAATTATAGAATGATCATTTCTTTGTCAGTGGGCAAACATACAAAATCAGCAGGGGATCAAATACTTTTTTCCCTCACTGTAATGGTCACGTTAAAGGGAACCTTCACCGCTAGACACTATTTGGTGTGTTTTTCCAGTCTCCCTACAGAATTATGAGAGGGTATTTCAGACATAACTATGCATTATAGCTGTATTTTGTCATTTTAGCATTGGGAGAGTTCAACCAATGACATCATTGGTTGATTGAGTCTGCTGTCTGATCTAAAAATGAATGAATTAATGTATTGAAGCAATTATTGTGGTCTTTATGTTTCGCAGATTGCACAATCAGGTGATCACGTGAGTAGATATGACGGTCCTTGTTCATTAGAGCTATTGAACATGTCTCAACGGTGTTCCTATCTGTCAGGACATTGCAGGATATCTAGGTTGACTCATTTTCCCTAGCTTTGTAAAGACTACAGCCTGATGGGAGCCATACTTCCTTTTCCCCAGACTCGAAGGCAGGCTTTTCAAAATGGGAGTGGTGCTAGTTTACAGGTTCACGGGAGCTATGTTACCATGTACTGTCTACCTGAGACTGCTAAATAATTAGCTTCAATGGCCACTTCAATCCAAAAGTTTCATCTGAGTGCACAAATTAGTATGCCTACCTTCCAAAGTCCAGCACTACTACTGGCCTTGTGAAAGCCACACACTCCTGGCTGACAGCCACAGACTCCAGAAAACCAACAATGGGGAGGGTGTTACTTGCTGATATGTCCAAAGCCTTTGATCGAGTAGATCACGCAAAGCTCCTGCAACATCTGTCTGACATTAAACTGTGTCCAAGGTTACTAGCCTGGTTCCACAGCTACACCACTGGAAGAAGGCAGAGGGTGATGACAAATGGTACATTTAGCCCTGGGTCAGAGGTCACCTCTGGTGTGCCACAAGGGGGCGTGGTTTCACCTTCACATGTCCACCCGAAAAGTTGTCTTCATTGACACACTGGACACTGGGTATGCAGATGATGTAGGGCTTTCCCGAGCCATACCATTAACCAGCATCCAAGAGGGCATTTCAATGGGCTTGGAGGCAAAGCAGCTGGAAGAGTGGGCTACATCCAACAACATGCTCCTGAATGGGAAAAAGTCTGTGGAAATGTTTTAGAGACCATCCACAACCTACACCACTAATCCTAAGAGGACAGGAAGTACCAGTGGTAACAACAACCAAGTATCTTGGTTTTCATCTAGACTAACCTCAGTGGTGACACACATGTGGAGCAGTCAGTGAGTGAGGAAGGCTGCAAAATGCCTGCACTTTTTGACTTGTCAGAAATGGCCTACCCACTGAAAATCTGGTTATAGTATACAGTACACTGGTCAAGCCTTTTCTGGAATATGGTGCAGTGATGTTAGTTGGATACAGTAAAAAGTTAGGTTTCTTCCTAGGTTTCTGCCTTTCTAGAGAATTTTTCCTAGCCACCGTGCTTCTACATCTGCATTGCTTGCTGTTTGGGGTTTTAGGCTGGGTTTCTGTACAGCACTTTGTTACATCTGCTGATGTAAAATGGGCTTCATGAATACATTTGATTGATTGATCTGCAGAGAAGAACGGGAGAAACTCCCCAAATACAGGTGTACCAAGCTTGTAGCGTTATACCCAAGAAGACTTGAGGCTGTAATTGCTGCCAAAGGTGCTTCAACAAAGTACTGAGTAAAGGGTCTGAATACTTTTTTTTTCAAATACATTTTAGAATGAGGCTGTAACGTAACAAAATGTGGAAAAAGTCAAGGGGTCTGAATACTTTCCGAATGCACTGTATACCACAATGCAGATGTAAGCATACTAGGCATTCTATATTATATTATATATAACAGTTGCCCGCTTGACCCTATCCCCTCCTCTCTTCTCCAGACCATTTCGGGAGACCTTCTCCCTTACCTCACCTCGCTCATCAACTCATCCTTGACCGCTGGCTACGTCCCTTCCGTCTTCAAGAGAGCGAGAGTTGCACCCCTTCTCAAAAAACCTACACTCGATCCCTCCGATGTCAACAACTACAGACCAGTATCCCTTCTTTCTTTTCTCTCCAAAACTCTTGAGCGTACCGTCCTTGGCCAGCTCTCTTGCTATCTCTCTCAGAATGACCTTCTTGATCCAAATCAGTCCTGACTGAAACCTGTTTCAAGACTGGTCATTCAACTGAGACTGCTCTTCTCTGTGTCACGGAGGCCCTCTGCACTGCTAAAGCTAACTCTCTCTCCTCTGCTCTCATTCTTCAAGACCTATCTGCTGCTTTTGATACTGTGAACCATCAGATCCTCCTCTCCACCCTCTTCGAGTTGGGCATCTCCGGCGCGGCTCACTCTTGGATTGCGTCCTACCTGACAGGTCGCTCCTACCAGGTGGCGGGGCGAGAATCCGTCTCCGCACCACGTGCTCTCACCACTGGTGTCCCCCAGGGCTCAGTTCTAGGCCCTCTCCTATTCTCGCTATACACCAAGTCACTTGGATCTGTCATATCCTCACATGGTCTCTCCTATCATTGCTACGCAGACGACACACAATTAATCTTCTCCTTTCCCCCTTCTGATAACCAGGTGGCGAATCGCATCTCTGCATGTCTGGCAGACAAATCAGTGTGGATGACGGATCACCACCTCAAGCTGAACCTCGGCAAGACGGAGCAGCTCTTCCTCCCGGGGAAGGACTGCCCGTTCCATGATCTCGCCATCACGGTTGACAACTCCATTGTGTCCTCCTCCCAGAGTGCTAAGAGCCTTGGCGTGACCCTGGACAACACCCTGTTGTTCTCCGCTAACATCAAGGCGGTGACCCGATCCTGTAGGTACATGCTCTACAACATTCGCAGAGTACGACCCTGCCTCACACAGGAAGCGGCGCAGGTCCTAATCCAGGCACTTGTCATCTCCCGTCTGGATTACTGCAACTCGCTGTTGGCGGGGCTCCTGTGCCATTAAACCCCTACAACTCATCCAGAATGCCGCAACCCGTCTGGTGTTCAACCTTCCCAAGTTCTCTCACGTCACCCCGCTCCTCCGCACACTCCACTGGCTTCCAGTTGAAGCTCACATCTGCTACAAGAACATGGTGCTTGCCTACGGAGCTGTGAGGGGAACGGCACCTCCGTACCTTCAGGCTCTGATCAGTCCCTACACCCAAAGAAGGGCACTGCGTTCATCCACCTCTGGCCTGCTCGCCTCCCTACCTCTGCGGAAGCACAGTTCCCGCTCAGCCCAGTCAAAACTGTTCGCTGCTCTGGCACCCCAATGGTGGAACAAGCTCCCTCACGACGCCAGGACAGCGGAGTCAATCACCACCTTCCGGAGACACCTGAAACCCCACCTCTTTAAGGAATACCTGGGATAGGATTAAGTAATCCTTCTAACCCTCCCCTCCTACCCTCCCCCCCAAAAAAGATATAGATGTACTATTGTAAAGTGGTTGTTCCACTGGATATCATATGGTGAATGCACCAATTTGTAAGTCGCTCTGGATAAGAGCGTCTGCTAAATGACGTAAATGTAAATGTAAAACCAGTCTAACTGAATATGGATGTTGTGTTGGTTGAATGTTCTAGGCAAGTTCCAGAATGTTCTTCAGCTGGTGAACCTCTTCTTGTGTTGGGTAATGGCAGCTGGTTTAGTAAGCTTTGGCGCTGTGGCGATGTTGACAGGGATGTTGGATTTGGGGGGCTGAGATTTTGTCTCCTCGTAGACAACTGTCTGGTCCATTCTGCACTCCACAGCCAGGTGGACAAGCTTCTCATACACTTTCTTCACCACCCACTGCTTTGACTTCTTGCAGAAGATGTGTATGAGCACCTACAGTTGTGCTGTTGAGTGGACAAGCACTGCCACCAATGGAGGAAATAGGCTAGAAGAGTATACTAACAATCCCTGTCCAGGCAAGTTCCAGGCCAAGGAACTGACTGCAAGGGTGTGGAAAGTTTGAGGAGCAGTTGTCTTGTAGACAGTTTAGTGCATTGGTTATTTTGTTTTCTCAAGAGGGGTCTACAGGCTCTGTACCACTAAAGCTGGTGTCCAGGTCATCGTCATCATCAGTAGGATTAGTCTGTAGGACACAGTAGTCATTGATTAGCCAACATTTTACTACTTAGCCCCCATCAATGCACACTCAAACAACATACTATATCCACCCACCCCCTCGTCAAAAGATCATGCATGCTAACCTTCACACACTATGCTGACCCCCAACAGACACCAATCAGTTACCCACACCATCCCCTCCTTACTAATACCTCATTTTCTCAAATTTAGAATTCAAGCCTTGCATGCCCAATCAACTAAGACTCCATAATACAGAGAAAACTACAGTAGAGGTTGTAGCCTACTTGTAAACACAGAAGACACGGACCATGTTTAGCTCCACTGTTTATTTGCTCATCTTGGAGTCATGGAAAGATGTATTAGATTTTTGGTGACTTACACGAGTTCCTCATGCTAAGCTTGATATTGATGCCTCTGCAGATGTTGATGGGATTGGACTCTAAATAGAACACAGTCACGTTAGTCTCTGCGGTAGTTAGTTAGCTAGTTAGCTAACAGTTAGCTAATGTAACCTAACTAGGCTTGCTTGCAAAGTTACCAATCACAACGCCAGATAGCAGTTGCCTAATTACATTGATATGCTTTGGAATGTTTAGCCAGCGTATTATAAAAGCTAGCTAGCTAGATTTTGATAAAGAAATGTATTTCGCTAGCTAGTTTGTGAAAGGGGGATTGCTAGTCAGTTGTACAACTGAATGCATTCAACTGAAATGTGTCTTCCGTATTTAACCCAACCCCTCTGAATCAGAGCGGTGCAGGGGGCTGCCTTAATCAATATCCATGTCGGGAACAGTGGGTTAATTGCCTTGCCCAGAAAGACAGATTTTTGCCTTGTCAGTGTAACCGATGTGAAATGGCTAGTTAGTTAGCGGTGGTGCGCGCTAATAGCGTTTCAATCAGTGACGTCACTCGCTCTGAGACCTGAAGTGGTTGTTCCCCTTGTGTTGCAAGGGCCGCGGCTTTTGTCGCGCTATGGGTAACGATGCTTCGTGAGGTGTCAGTTGTTGATGTGTGCAAGGGTCCCTGGTTCGAGCCCGGGTTGGGGCGAAGAGAGGGACGGAACCTACACTGTTACATTGGTGCCGTGACCCGGATCATTGGTTGCTGCGGAAAAGGAGGAGGTCAAAGGGGGGGTGAGTGTAACCGATGTGAAATGGCTAGTTAGTTAGCGGTGGTGCGCGCTAATAGCGTTTCAATCAGTGACGTCACTCGCTCTGAGACCTGAAGTGGTTGTTCCCCTTGAGGTGTCAGTTGTTGATGTGCGCAAGGGTCCCTGGTTCGAGCCTGGGTTGGGGCGAAGAGAGGGACGGAACCTACACTGTTACATCAGCTCGGGGATTTGACCCAGCATACTTTCGGCTACAGGCCCAACGCTCCTACTCGCCAGGCTACCTGCTGCCCTGATAATGTTAGCTACGTTTCCTCAGACCTGTTTTCTGCTGCGCTGATGTTGGCTGATCGGATAGCATGCTCTTTGAAGTGAAAGGGAAAATCGATAGAATAGGATCACTTTTCAACGTTTGATGACATGGCAACCTCATCAGTCGAGAATTCGGTTCCGTTTCGAAATCCTCTGACTACAGACATTTTGATTTCTCACACCTCCATGGGACGGTCCTCCACGTCCTGAAATCGCTATGAATTCTGGATATTGTTGTTTGCTTACAAAGTATCTTGATTGCCTCTTTCTACCCCAGAGATACAGAAACGCTCATATATGTCATACAAAAATTCTAAATTTGTATGACATATATGTTAATAACATATTAAATGGACATATATAGTGAAATAGAGCAGAGGTGACATTTCCCTTTAATATTGTCTCGATTAGGCTGGTCAGATAAATTCAACCAGAATCTTATCTTGCCGATAAAGATATTGGCTGTATACATACATATGTAGACACACTATTCCTTGTGGAGCAATTTGTCTGTAATACAGTGTGTTTGAGTGTATACGTTCAAAACATATGCCAAATATCACACATTAGAGTACATCCCTGTAGACTTGTTAAAAGTGAATAATTCAGGACTAAACTTTAGGAGGCCTACTCCTTAATGAGGCCGGCTGTAAAAGCACCCTGCAGACAGCCGATGAACACACAAACCTGGCACACACTTTAATTACTGATAAATTGTGAGCCAGATAAACGCAGCGAGGAGCGGATTTCTCCTCCAGAGGGTTCTAATCGCTGTAAAGCCGAGTGCTGATCCTAACTGCCGACTACGAGGCTTCCATGGCAGGTGCCACTGCACTGAGGAGTCCCACAACAGACGCTGCTATCTGCTATTGACTCCAAACGGCACTCACTCACAATCTCCTCAATCTCTCTCACAGGGACTGGAACACAACTTGGCTTCCATGCACAACTTCTCTCTGTAGACTATAAGGAAAACATGGTATCAGAGATCAGAGGGACTCTGGGAAGAATTGAAGCTTAAATTCAGGAAGTATAGAGCTTACTATATATGTATTGTATGGTCTTCTGATTGGTCTTGGTGTGAATTTGGATGAATGGTGTGATCAGTTTTGCTTTGATGAAGTTGGAAAAAGTTTGGTTCTTGTCTTGATCAGGAAGATCCAAGGCCTAATTCTAAGAAGTTCCGGAATTTATAGGCTCTATAAGGAATGGTAGATCAGGATAACATTTATTTTTATATATCTTATTAAAATGTTAGAGATTATGTGACATTATGATGCGCTAAGAAAAGCATGGAGCTCAGTTTGATCTGTATCTTTGGAGTGAGATTTGTGAATACTGAGGAAATCGATTAAATGTATACTATGCACTATTAGGTACAACATGTTGGAAGACTCAATTATGTTGAGAATAATTACTGTACATGCTTAAATGTCTGGCAATTGAGATATCCTTAATATCTATTGACCTTGAAATCCTACCATCATTGTCATCATTGAGACATGCATATAAAGAAATCACACTCAAGAACATTAAACTGATAAAACTTAGTGTTTTTATTCATATGTACACCTCTGTCCCATCGTTCCCCCATAAATAAATGTTTTAGTCATACAGTTGATGAGTACGTATAATATATTTAGACAGTTCTACAGCGTATGTATAGGGTAGCTGTTTTCAAGGATTCACGTCTACATCAGCAACATCAGTCTCTTTGTTTGAGGAACCAATAATGACTATTAATGGCAGAGAGAAAGGGAGAGTGAGAGAGTGAGAGAGTGAGAGAGTGAGTGAGTGAGTGAGTGAGTGAGTGAGCGAGCGAGAAAGAGAGAGAGTTTGTGGGAAGAGGGAGACAGCTTTATGGGGCATATACAGACACAGCTCAATTCGGGATAAACTATGTACAATACAAACCATTCATACAAATTAGGCTCTCTAAGACATAAAATTCATTACATTACATGTTTTATTAAGTCAATGACAATGAGCAAAGCCCCAAGTCAATCATAACTGAATATTAACAATAAACCTAATAAGGCTGTGATTTTCTAATAATAATCTGAGCCAAGATTTATACAGGGACACTCCAAACAAGCTGAAGAATGAACAGCATCATTTCTGAACATGTAAAATGCTTTATTTTATTTTTTTTATAAAACATGCCTGCGGGAGAAGCCTGCTCAATGCTAAGTCCGTCAGGCTGATGAGACCATCTCCACCTGATGCTTCGATTGCACACCGACACACTCCTCTTCTTCAGCTCTCTCGCCTCTGGGGTCGAAGGGTTTGGAAATGTGTGGGGATCTTGAAGGCCTTCAAGGATAAGAGGCTGGACTGTTATTTCTGAGAGAGCGGAATTGAACTGCTTTGAATGAAGAGTATTGCAGGTGCAAACAAAACACAGGATCCTGTATGTTGCAGTCCAATTGGTAGCTCACAAAAGTGAACTTTCATACAGAAAGTTGGCCCTAAGGGGCAAAGTAAGTAAGAAATACTAAAAGGAGAAAATCTAAGCATTTAGGAACAAACTGGACCAAGCAAATTAACATAAAAAAGTTGTTACAAACTAATAAGACTTAGATGAAATTTTGATTTTACTTAGTTACAAATGGAACTATCAACCTCAAATATGTACACGTTATGCATCTATGAAATCATTGATGGAATAAAGGTATGAAAACAATAAAACAAATGGATTATAATCAATATTATTTGTTTAGTCATAGTATTTGTATACTAATAACATAATAATTATAATTATAAAAATAATAATGGTTTTGTACAACATTTGAAAGAAAAAAATTACTGCCCCATAAATCTTTACTTTCTGTATTGTCATCAAAAGACTTCATTTCATAAATAGGTAATTAATTCATTTTACACATTCTTTTATGTTCAGAACATTACAGCTAACATATATTTCTCTGGGTGGGGAAAAAGAAGAAGCCCCACTAAGTAACTTTCTGCTCCACATTGGGGTTGTTGTTGTGGGAGTGGTCAGCCAGAGGGGAAGTAGGGAGTTTCACTGTGGTAGTTGTAGTCCGGACAGACTTTCTGCACCAGCTTGTAGTCAGTGCTGTAGAAGGAGATGTAGATGCAGATTACTTTAAATGGCTTGGAACAGAGCCAGGAGACGTGGCTCTGAGTCTGCTCCTGGTAACATGTCTTGGACGGGTCGAAGTTACACAGCGTGTTCCTGGCGCCCTTCTCCACTTTCTCGTACTCGATGCGGCAGTTGAAGGACTTGGAGTCCTTGGCGTCAATCACGGACTGCTGGGCTGCCACGTCGAACTCCACGATCTTTGTTGGCGGGACGAGACTCACAGACACGTTGCCCTGGCCTGTGGAGTTGTGTCTGAAGTAGACGCTGAAGGTTCCGTTGCCGTGGTCCACAATCTTCCCGGTGATGAGGAGGTTGAGCTTGACTGTCTTGATGTTGGAGTGGAAGTCTCCCCAGCCAAACATCTTCTTGAACTTGCCCGTCTTGACCATAGGCCGCCGTTTGGCTCTAGGTCTAGAATCCTGGAGGTCGGTGGAGTTCCTCAGCCAGTCCCAGAGGTCCTGCTCGGAGTAGGGCTCCGGGGTGTCGTAGCGCAGGTCCAGGGCTGTGGTGTTCTCTTTGCCATGGAGAGTCTGTGACAGCAACCTGCTGATTGACAGGTCCTTGCCGCTTTCTGTCCATATGTGTTTTAACGTCGACTTGGGGCTGCTCGACTTGAGGAGGTCTCCCTTGGAAGCATGTACACTTGTCACCTGAAACAAAGAGAGAAGAGGAGATACGTTTCAATACCTGGTTTGTCATACATTTAGAGGCTGTTGTTACAGGAGTCACGGTAGTACTTGAGACAATTAAACATTTCTCTAAACAGGCAAAGAGACACATCAGCAGATATTAATATCAGATTTGGGAAATATTGACTTCACATTCAGGCACAGCATAGCTTTCTACAAAACTGACCGATCAAAATGGATTCTAAAGTGGGGAGAGGAGATACTGGTAATCCACCTTCCAGCGATCTTCAATTTAAAAAAGTAGCAGACAGCCCCCATTTGGGAATTAGAATGTGAGAGACAGAACACAGCGATTTCTCTCTCTCTCTCTCTCTCTGTCTCTCTCTCTCTCTCTCTCTCATAGTAGAAGGGATTTCCACTTGGCTCCCCCAGATAGATAAATGCAGTGGCTATTCAGTGAATAAAGACCAGACTATTAAGCACAGAGCGCTGCTTGGATTGATGATTGATGAACCTCCAGGTTTTCACCATTTAGCCACGATGAGCGGAATTAGGTTCATTCAGGACCCGGCGGCGGAAAGTGACATTGATTGGCTGATTTCTACTGTAAGACATGACAGCAGATCTGTCTTGCCCAGGGTTTTTGCATTTTGTGGGCCGAGGCCCTCCGGGGTCGATATGTAGAAAATAAGGTTTCGCTACCAATAAGTTTGCCCTTTGGACATGAATGTACTTCCTCCCTACAGACAGGTTTAAACATATCGTTGTGTAGGGGGAAAATATGCCTATATGGTTCCCGTAAGGCACTTGGTGTAGAGAAAAAAAAAGAAACAAAATCAAAATGTTGAATGACCTGGGGTGTTTTGAATTGCACATTAAAAGCCATTTGATCCTAGCTTGGATTAGAGTAGAACATTATCATATAATTTCTGTAGGAAGCGTTCTTTGCGCACTGGCCAGAAGTAGGATCTTAACTTGAGCCAGTTTGCTACAACAGGAAAATAATCCTGCAGCAACAGGAAATGTGAATAATTATGTGGATTATAATGAATAATTATAGTAGTTACAGGTGACATTTTACAACCTCTATTTTAGCCTCGTTTCTATTGGCCACAGGGTCATGGGTACAGTATGTCCACTCTGAACCTGCGTATGAAGAATAGCCTTAAGCCCTGACTGCTTGAAATACAAAATTCATTAGTTCCCATTAAACTACATATTGCTACTAAACATACACAGTTTCATTGATTACATAAGGAGATTACAATACAAAGGTATTGATCAGAAATCTTCTCTGCATCTGGTTTAAGTCAATGGAAATGTTTACAGATTAACTGAGATAAAATATGAAGGAAGATTAGCTTACTCAACAGGGCCGAATACATGGATATGGATTAAGGCAGCCCCCCGCACCTCTCTGATTCAGAGGGGTTGGGTTAAATGCGGAAGACACATTTCAGTTGAATGCATTCAGTTGTTCAACTGACTAGGTCTCCCCCTTTCCCTTTCCTTTCCCTTTAATAGCATATGCAATAATGTGTATTTTTTTGTTGTTGAGCTCATTCATTTGCATGATGTGATTGCACTCTAAAATGTGGATATTTATCCATACTTACTGTTTGTCCATTGTCCTCTACAGACAGTCACAGCACAATATACACACACACACGTTGATCTACGAAGCTTTGGGCCCACGGCCAGTTTATTTGACTTCATCATCCAGCATGCTTTGGGCCTTGGGCCAATGTGTTTGACTCCATTTTCCAGCATGCTTTGGGCCATGGGCCAGTCTGTCTGCTGAGGCTCAGTGCTGCCAGATGGGTAGTTTACCTTGGGGGACGGACGGTACATCTGGTAAACATGGACAGCACTCTGGCCAGCAGAGGCCTGAGCCTCACAGCTGACTATAGGCCAGGCTCAGACAGATGGCTTCCCCTGGGCCTAGGCTATAGGTATAGGGAGATGGCTGGGTCAGAGAGAGCTGTACATGCTCTATGTGTTCAGGATGTAAGTCATTACACAACGCAACAGCAGTCCACACTGTGGTTCATCAATCATCAACAGCAGATGCTATGGAAAGACACACACATACATGTACGCACACATGAACCCATAAATGCACAAACACACACACACAAACACACATACGCACTATAGCAGGATACCATTTGACCCAAGCAGCAAGAGGACTAATGTGCACCTAGAGTGGCTGGTTGACCTCCACTCCAGGTCACAACACTGTTAATCTGTCTCTACTGCAAGCTAGCTGATACCCATCACAACTCAGCTAGCTGATAACCATCACAACTCAGCTACCTGATAACCATTAAAACTCAGCTACCCGATAACCATCACAACTCAGCTACCTGATAACCATCACATCTCAGCTACCCGATACCCATCACATCTCAGCTACCCGATACCCCTCACATCTCAGCTACCCGATACCCATCACAACTCAGCTACCTGTTAACCATCACAACTCAGCTACCCGATACCCATCACAACTCAGCTACCTGATACCCATCACATCTCAGCTACCTGATACCCATCACATCTCAGCTAGCTGATACCCATCACATCTCAGCTAGCTGATAACCATCACATCTCAGCTACCCGATAACCATCACATCTCAGCTACCCGATAACCATCACATCTCAGCTACCCGATAACCATCACATCTCAGCTACCCGATACCCATCACAACTCAGCTACCCGATACCCATCACATCTCAGCTACCCGATACCCATCACATCTCAGCTACCCGATACCCATCACATCTCAGCCTCCTTGATAACCATCACAACTCAGCTACCTGATAACCATCACAACTCAGCTAGCTGATACCCATCACATCTCAGCTACCTGATACCCATCACATCTCAGCTACCTGATACCCATCACATCTCAGCTACCTGATACCATCACATCTCATCTACCTGATAACCATCACATCTCAGCTACCCGATAACCATCACATCTCAGCTACCCGATAACCATCACATCTCAGCTACCCGATACCCTCACATCTCAGCTAGCCAATAATCCTCACATCTCAGCTACCTGATACCCATCACATCTCAGCTACCTGATAACCATCACATCTCAGCTACCTGATACCATCACATCTCAGCTACCTGATACCCATCACATCTCAGCTACCTGATACCCATCACATCTCAGCTACCTGATACCCATCACAACTCAGCCTCCTTGATAACCATCACATCTCAGCTACCTGTTAACCATCACATCTCAGCTACCTGATACCCATCACATCTCAGCTACCCGATACCCATCACATCTCAGCCTCCTTGATAACCATCACAACTCAGCTACTTGTTAACCATCACAACTCAGCTACCTGATAACCATCACAACTCAGCTAGCTGATACCCATCACATCTCAGCTACCTGATACCCATCACATCTCAGCTACCTGATACCCATCACATCTCAGCTACCCGATACCCATCACATCTCAGCTACCTGATACCCATCACATCTCAGCTACCTGATACCCATCACATCTCAGCTACCTGATACCCATCACATCTCAGCTACCTGATACCCATCACATCTCAGCTACCTGATACCCATCACAACTCATCTCTGAATGGACTGCTGTCACCAATGACATGCCAAAATCCCCTCACACATAATTTAGTGGTGATTCTGAAATAGCACCCTATTTCCTATATGCAGTTGGGCGCTTGTTTTGCCCAGCCAAACCCACTACATAGAGGTCTGGTCAAAAGTATTGCACTATAAAGGTAATAGGGTCCAGAAGATATGATGGAGTGGAAGTTTTTCTTCAACTAATAGCAAACAGAGAACGCCAATAGAAAGCAGCATAGTCCAAACTTATCCATTCATTAAGAGTTTGAGAACAAAATGGATGACTTATAAATGGTTACAACTGATGCAGTCTAAAGATATACAAAGCTGCAATATGTAACTTTTTGGCGACCCGACCAAAGTCACATAGAATGTGAGTTCTAGATCTGTCATTCTCATTGAAAGCAAGTCTAAGAAGCGATAGTTCTATGTGCTTCACATACACTAAAATTAGGCAAACTATTCGAATTTTAACAACCAGGAAATGGCGGAGTGATTTCTGCATATTGCACCTTTAACTACAACAGCAATCTATAGCTCCTTAGGCTGGTAAACCAATATTTACTGTCCTTTAGCGATGGCATACTGTTTTCATCTATGGAATATTGAAAGTCTTTACAGTGCTGTGATGCTACAGTATATATTCTAATAAAGAGAACATTGATTGTGTGGCTATAGTTTAAGTACCGTATCGATCTGTTTAAACAAATGGAGACATGGTCTAAGACTTAATGCAAACACCACAGATAGGGGTGACAACATGTCAGTCTTTAGTCTTACAGATAAACACACCCCTTATTAACACCCCCTGAAATCAATATTCAGAGCCTCTTACCAATATCTTCAATTAAAACAAAATGCAGGGGAAAACAGAGGTTGGTTCAACCTACAGTACATAATGCCAGGGGAAATATTGCGCCTCGTGACCTCACTTTAGGATGTGCATGTTAATGATGAGCATGAGAGAAGACTATATGATCAAATGAAACTATCAAAATGTAATAATTAACATGATTATAATTATTATTGTCACATCTGAGTACTGATTAGTAGAAATCAAGGTTTCGCTAGGCGTAAGTGCATTAACAGAACATTAACCATAGTTTGAGCTATGACTCACCACAGTACATTAAAGAGTTTCATACTTGAATAACATGACATGATATCACACATATAAAGTTGTCCTACTTAAGGTCTGCCAAAAAAAGTGAAGGTATTACTCGTACTTAACATATACCACAATGAAACTTTACAATGAAATTATATGGTTTATATTTTTCACACAACACACATTTCATACTGTTAAAAAACAACCTTCTACTTAGCCTATTGGACGCCTGAGTTGATGTTAAAATTAGAAAATCGAATATAGTCTTCTTTTGCAAAAGAGAGTCTACTAAAGATTGTAGAAGAGATGAGCTTCCTACGTTCTACTTAGCTCTTATTGAAAACCTCCAATCATATCCATGGTAAAGAAACTGCAAAGCTTTTCCTGAGATGTAATTCTAGAAGGAAGAATGAAGGCCGGCAGACTATAATGGGTTGAATGAAAATAGCCCTCATGAAAGACAATGGAGAAAGGGCACAGAAATAGAGGGAGAGTCGACAGTTCTATAAGGAGAGAGGAGGAAAGACAGCGGAGGAGTGACCCTGGGCATACATACAGTTAACCTCCAATTGAGTAAAGTATTATCAGCGAGAGTATAGAATCTTCCTTTAGTATTGATTGGCCAGCTGTAACTAATAAGAAACGGGACCTTCACAAGACAATACTCATAGCTAGCCACATCCCTTGCATCCACTGTATGCATAAATATTTCCTCTGAACATTTTTTTTTTTGTATTTGTTTTTGGTCAATGATGAATTTTTTTGTCATACTTGAATGCAATGGAGAATGTGTTGAAGCTATTGCTCTTTCTTACAAAACAACAACAACACTCTGTTTTCTTTTGAATCAATATCACTATTGCCAACCTCCTCAAATATATTATTTTTGCTATATATTCAGTCAGAACCCATTCAACAAGGGCATCATTAGCTGACAGTCCCCGATTTCAGGCACTAAACTTTAAAAAAACAACATTTTATTTAAGTTTTATTGATTTTATCAAACACTATACATCCGACCGTATGTTGGCTCATACAGTTTGGATCCTGTCCTCTATTCCCCTACTATAAGTACAGGGCCGTAAAACAGAAGCATCACTAACATGACTACTCAGTATGCTTGCCTTGGGCTGAAACCATTGGTGCTGGAGAGCATAGCCGGCCCTGCAGAGAGCAAGACAGCTGTTAAGCAGTGCTGTAATATCACATTGTGACCATGCACTAGAACTGCCTAATGGTCTTGTAAGAAGGCTGTTAGATGCACAATTAAAGCAGACTCTTCTTATTGTGTATGTGCCTGTGTGTGTGTGCGTGCATGCGTGTGTGTGTGCATGCGTG
This sequence comes from Salmo trutta, assembly GCF_901001165.1. Taxonomy (NCBI): domain Eukaryota; kingdom Metazoa; phylum Chordata; class Actinopteri; order Salmoniformes; family Salmonidae; genus Salmo; species Salmo trutta. The sequence continues at coordinate 22,664,835 of NC_042992.1, read as the reverse complement.
TGTGTGTGTGTGGATGAGAGAATGTGTGTGTGTGTGTGTGTGTGTGTGTGTGTGTGTGTGTGTGTGTGTGTGTGTGTGTGTGTGTGTGTGTGTGTGTGTGTGTGTGTGTGTGTGTGTGTATTTGTAAAATGACCATAGGCTCCCTGTGGCATCGGTAAGTAGGTAATGTGACAGAAAAGCACAGACCCAGACACACAGTAAAGGAAGTGGAGCAGAGACCAGCGTTTTAAGGTGATCAGGGGCCTGGAGCTCCAACCAACCAAGCAACCACACTCTAAAAGGACATTTACAACCTGTTTGTTCCCTACCACCATTGTTGTGCTCTATGTTGGTATCTATAACAAATATATGAACACAAAAGTGGCATTTGCTGTGAGCTTTTAAATGTAATCAGCGAGTGCTTGTGTGACTGGCGCACGTTGTCTTGCTCTCCTCCCTACTGCAGCAAAAAGGCACCATAGCACAGCAAATGTTCATTGCGTTGTCCGTGCTGAAGCTACAACATCATTTCAGCCATTTTGTTTCTTACTGAACATTTCTGTTACCGATATCCCTAATTTGTTGAGGAAAAACATACCCTATTTCCTAAACCCTTGCTCTCTTTACGTGAACCATGTCAGCATCACATGCATGTGAACAATATGGCCTGAGCTATAGCCTATCATAATGAAGTCAATAAAATGGTTATAACAAACTCCATACATATTAATGTCAACACCAAAATGGATGCGGAGGAGGAGAAAAAGAAACTGGAAACGGGTGAATGTTTACTGGTTGCTCAGGAGGGAAAGGGATCTGTGGAAGACATTTGACTTAGTTGTGGAAACTACTGGAGATCCAGAAAAAGGCGGGTATAATAGCAAGCGTTAGGTGAGTATTATGTGTGCAAATAGTTTCTCTTAGATTACAATATTATAATTTTGTCTGAACATTTGGAACAGTGTAAACAATTAAGTGATATTGCCAGAGAAGCAGGTGTTTGGAGGATATATTGGCACGGGTGTTGTTAGGCCCGAAAACCGGCTTCAAGGGCATTATCACTTTAATACAACGGGTTACCGTTGTATTAAAATAAACTTAATATTCAAATAAACATTATTTTGATGAATTTATTCATACGATTTCATCCTTCCACAAGATAGTCACCACACAAATCTAAGGTTGCTACCCAAGCCGGCTGGTCGTTCATTCTATCAGTTCGGTTGCCAGAGACGCGACCCAGTTGTTAACTATCTTAGTTCTGTATCTATGGACACAACCCAGTCGTTCATTCTAAATGTTACATTACCATACTGGATGGCAACGTTCTTATCCCTTGCTTGCTAGCTAGCCAAATACGGATAACTTACTATCACATCAAACAGTGCAGCCAAAGTAGCTACATTTGCATTTGTTTAAGCTGTTTTCTAGTGACATTTATTTGGATACATCCGTAACAATGAACTAATGATGTACGATTTCGCCTGGCATAGAAAATGTGCTCTCACATCAGAACACTGTTGTTCAGAGGAGCTAGCCAACAACACAGCTAACACAATCACTTAAAACAGAAGCTGGAAAGACTGCAAACTAGCTACATTTCGTTTCATTTTACCTGTTTTCTATTGACATTTCTTTGTATATATATAAATAAAAATGATGCCAGCTGATTCATGATTTCGACTGGCTGAGAAACACTGCCTGCCTGTCTGTCTCGTCTCGACTCCCGACACATTCATTATTATGGGACAGCTGGAGATCGAATTTCAATATTGAAACAATGTTGCAAATGTCAGAGAAACAGACAGCAAGGTTTATACAAATCTCCGCTGTTAAAAACCAAATGCTAGTCTAAAAGAAATGGGAGATAATGTCTAAATGTTTTTTATAGTGGAGATCAAGTTGATAAATTGACTGGCTGGGTTGATGAGACAGTGGATTGCGCATTGAGATGGAACAGAGTAAATAGGCATTTCAACGTCATAGCCTTGTGGTAACTTGTGGAATAGACACCGGTTGGAATGCGGTTTTAACCAATCAGCATCCAGGATTAGACCCACCCGTTCGTATAACACTAAATAAATAAGTTTCCCAGAGCATTGACATCACCAGACCCAGGCTTTCGGGGCACTGAATCCCTGCTGGGTTGATGTAAAACAAACTAGGCTACACTGCATTACACACTGCAATGAATACTCCAATCATGAGCCCTGGCCTTCCCTGCCTTTTTAGTGCTGCTTAAAACCAGCATTTCTGTGTACGGTGGCACTTTAGGAGGTGGAGTCAAAGTGGTTTTCCAAAGTCATTTTTGATTCGTCCAAAGAAATGTTAATTCTCTGAGGGAGAGAGTGCAAAGATGAGAAGGACGTTGGTAACCTTCATTAGCTTGCCACTACTATAGCACATTTTGTTAGCCCATGATGATGTTATTCAGAGTTACTGAACTCACACTAAGCCAGATTCGAGTAACTTACATTTCAACAAGTTGACTCAAAAGCTGCACTGACAGATAAGGTAAAATACTAACTAACGTTAGGGACTACCCAGTCTAGCTATCAGTGCTGCTGACATTAGCTATCTAGTACATTTTATGAGCAGGATTTTGACAGTAATTGATTAGCTATCTAGACACTGAATCCGACTGCTGGAACTCAGTTCACCACCCGACAAGTATCACTAACTAACCAATTACTGTCTAACCAAGTACTGTCCAAATATGCAAAAAACATTGCTAATAAAGCTAGCTACCTAATTTAAGGCTAACATGACGTTAGCTACTTTTGTTAACATCAGCTCAATTACAGTAGCTAGCTACTGTATCTGTATAAAAAACAAAGCTTGATAGCTGAGTTAACATTTTTTCCAATTTATACAATGCCTTGAAAAAGTATTCATCCCCCTTGGCATTTTTTCTATTTTGTTGCATTACAACCTGTAATTTAATTTCATGTAATGGACATACACAAAATTGGTGAAGTGAAATGAAAAAAAAAAAATTGTTAAAAAAAAAAAAAAAATGTGGTGCATGCATATGTATTCACCCCCTTTGCTATGAAGCCCTTAAATGAGATCTGGTGCAACCAATTACCTTCAGAAGTCACATAATTAGTTAAATTAAGTCCACCTGTGTGCAATCTAAGTGTCACATGATCTCAGTATATATACACCTGTCTGAAAAGCCCCAGAGTCTGCAACACCACTAAGCAAGGGGCACCACCAAGCAAGTGGCACCATGAACACCAAAGAGCTCTCCAAACAGGTCAAGGACAAAGTTGTGGAGAAGTACAGATTAGGGTTGGGTTATAAAACAATATCAGAAACGTTGAACATCCCACGGTGCACCATCAAATCCATTATTAAAAAATGGAAAGAAAATGGGACCACAACAAACCTGCCAAGAGGGCCGCCCACCAAAATTCACGGACCAGGCAAGGAGGGCATTAATCAGAGAGGCAACAAAGAGACCAAAGGTAACCCTGAAGGAGCTGCAAAGCTTCACAGCGGAGATTGGAGTATCTGTCCATAGCACCACTTTAAGCTGTACACTCCACAGAGCTGGGCTTTACAGAAGAGAAAAAAATAAGCAAACACGTTTGGTGTTCGCCAAAAGGCAGGTGGGAGACTCCCCAAACATATGGAAGGAGATACTCTGGTCAGATGAGAATAGAATTGAGCTTTTTGGCCATCAAGGAAAACGTTATATCTGGCGCAAACCCAACACCTCACATCACCCCGAGAACACCAACCCCACAGTAAAGCATGGTGGTGGCAGCATCATGCTGTGGGGATGTTTTTCATCTGCAGGGACTGGGAAACTGGTCAGAATTGAAGGAATGATGGATGGTGCTAAATACAGAGATATTCTTGAGGGAAACCTGCTTCAGTCTACCAGAGAGTAGAGATTGGGACGGAAGTTCACCTTCCAGCAGGACAATGACCCTAAGCATACTGCTAAAGCAACACTCAAGTGGTTTAAGGAGAAACATTTAAATGTCTTGGAATGGCCTAGTCAAAGCCCAGACCTCAATTCAATTGAGAATCTGTGGTATGACTTAAGGATTGCTGTCCACCAGCAGAACCAATCCAACTTGAAGGAGATGGAGAAGTTTTGCCTTGAAGAATGGGCAAAAATCCCAGTGGCTAGATGTGCCAAGCTTATAGAGACATACCCCAAGAGACTTGCAGCTGTAATTGCTGCAAAAGGTGGCTCTATAAAGTATTGACTTCGGGGGGTTGAATAGTTATGCATGCTCAAGTTCTGTTATTTTGTCTTAATTCTTGTTTGTTTCACAATAAAAAATATTTTGCATCTTCAAAGTGGTAGGCATGTTGTGTAAATCAAATGATACAACCCCCCCCCCCCCCCCAAAAAAACATTTTAATTCCAGGTTGTAAGGTAACAAAATAGGAAACATGCCAAAGGGGGTGAATACTTTCACAAGCCACTGTATAAGATGGAATTTATTATTGAGGAAGAGGGCGAGAGATGCAGCTCAGCAAACACAGAGACGGTTGTTGTATTTGCAGGAGTAAGTGAATCGATTTTGTGTGTGTTTACAATACAATTATGTAGCAAGTACAGTGAGGGAAAAAAGTATTTGAACCCCTGCTGATTTTGTACATTTGCCCACTGACAAAGAAATGATCAGTCTATCATTTTAATGGTAGGTTTATTTGAACAGTGAGAGACAGAGTAACAACAAAATAATCCTGAGAAACGCATGTCAAAAATGTTATAAATTGATTTGCATTTTAATGAGGGAAATAAGTATTTGACCCCCTCTCAATCAGAAAGATTTCTGGCTCCCAGGTGTCTTTTATACAGGTAACGAGCTGAGATTAGGAGCACACTCTTAAAGGGAGTGCTCCTAATCTCAGTTTGTTACCTGTATAAAAGACACCTGTCCACAGAAGCAATCAATCAATCAGATTACAAACTCTCCACCATGGCCAAGACCAAAGAGCTCTCCAAGGATGTCAGGGACATGATTGTAGACCTACACAAGGCTGGAATGGGCTACAAGACCATCGCCAAGCAGTTTGGTGAGAAGGTAACAACAGCTGGTGCGATTATTCGCAAATGGAAGAAACACAAAAGAACTGTCAATCTACCTCGGCCTGGGGCTCCATGCAGGATCTCACCTCGTGGAGTTGCAATGATCATGAGAACGGTGAGGAATCAGCCCAGGACTACACGGGGGGGGGGGGGGGGGGGGGGGGGTCTTGTCAATGATCTCAAGGCAGCTGGGACCATAGTCACCAAGAACACAATTGGTAACACACTACGCCGTGAAGGACTGAAATCCTGCAGCACCCGCAAGGTCCCCCTGCTCAAGAAAGCACATATACATGCCCGTCTGAAGTTTGCCAATGAACATCTGAATGATTCAGAGGACAACTGGGTGAAAGTGTTGTGGTCAGATGAGACCAAAATGGAGCTCTTTGGCATCAACTCAACTCGCCGTGTTTGGAGGAGGAGGAATGCTGCCTATGACCCCAAGAACACCATCCTCACCGTCAAACATGGAGGTGGAAACATTATGCTTTGGGGGTGTTTTTCTGCTAAGGGGACAGGACAACTTCACCACATCAAAGGGATGATGGACGAGGCCATGTACCGTCAAATCTTGGGTGAGAACCTCCTTCCCTCAGCCATGGCATTGAAAATGGGTCGTAGATGGGTATTCCAGCATGACAATGACCCAAAACACACGGCCAAGGCAACAAAGGAGTGGCTCAAGAAGAAGCACATTATGGTCCTGGAGTGGCCTTGCCAGTCTCCAGACCTTAATCCCATAAAAAAAATCTGTGGAGGGAGATGAAGGTTCGAGTTGCCAAACGTCAGCCTCGAAACCTTAATGACATGGAGAAGATCTGCAAAGAGGAGTGGGACAAAATCCCTCCTGAGATGTGTGCAAACCTGGTGGCCAACTACAAGAAACATCTGACCTCTGTGATTGCCAACAAGGGTTTTGCCACCAAGTACTAAGTCATGTTTTGCAGAGGGGTCAAATACTTATTTCCCTCATTAAAATGCAAATCATTTTAAAACATTTTTGACATGCGTTTTTCTGGATTTTTGTTGTTGTTATTCTGTCTCTCACTGTTCAAATAAACCTACAATTAAAATGATAGACTGATCATTTCTTTGTCAGTCGGCAAACGTACAAAATCAGCAGGGGATCAAATACTTTTTTCCCTCACTGTAGCTACATAGATGGGTTGGCTGACAATGTCACAAACGATTTGTGAGCTTCCATGGGGCAGAAGTCAGCCTGTTGTGATTCTGGATGGCCAGATTGATAACAAGAATGACAAACTGACATGTGGGGAATTGTAAGTGGCTCATTTCAGCATGTTTCATCATGTTATCGAATAAAATGTTAAAATCACATGTTATTTGTCACATACACATATTTAGCAGATGTTATTGCGGGTGTAGCGAAATGCTTGTGGTAAGGTGTTTACTCCCAGGTTCCTCATTGATACCATGTCTTGTTTTGAGGTGTTTTGACTGATTTCATGTCAATGCAAATATGGCAAAAATTCGCTAGCAGCTAACCAACAACTCTAACGATGTATTTGAGACAACAAGTGATTATTGTGCAAATGTATTTGTTTGCAATAAACATTGGAGACGAAATATAGCTTACATGTTGTCAACTACCTAAGCCAACCTCATCTGTTTTTCCCCATGGCTGCATGCATGTCAATTTTGCTGCTAAAGCGACAGAGAGAGAGAGAACACAGATATTGTGGTTAGTGAAGGGTAAGACAGTTGAATGTTAATCGGGCTTAAGATTGAGTGAACTGCTAGTAACATTAAGAAACAGAAATTATCCCAGATTTGACCTTTAGCTCAATGCATTATTTGCCTATTATGTGTGTGCACGCATATTGCCTCTGTATATTTGTCTGGTCAGAATACTCCATATTGCCTCTGTATATTTGTCTGTTCAGAATACTCCATATTGCTTCTGTATATTTGTCCATTCAGAATACTCCATATTGCCTCTGTATATTTGTCTGTTCAGAATACTCCATATTGCCTCTGTATATTTGTCTGTTCAGAATACTCCATATTGCTACGGCACTGATACTATGCCGTCTCTGTAATAATATAGGAGATCTAGGAAAGCAACATTTCAGAAAGCAAGGAAGAGAGGGGAGTGAGAGAGAGGAGCAGACAGGACAGAGACAGAACACAGGAGGACATAGAGAGAGACAAACGTCATATTCCTTTCAAGCCAGAGGAAGTAGTTCTTGCTAAACATTACCTCTCAAAAAGGAAAGATGCCACTTCTGACATGTCCTGTGTGTATAAACTGTTAGACCCTGATATGTTCCCATCACTGAAGACAATCATGCAGGCCGCGCTGACTATTCCAGTTAGCAGCTATGAGAGATCTTTCAGTGCATTAAGATGTCTACATGCCTGGCTTAGGAGCCCAATGACCAAGATAGAATGCATCATGACAATTGACAAAGATATACAGTTGAAGTCAGAAGTTTACATACACTTAGGTTAGAGTCATTAAAACACGTTTTTCAACCACTCCACACATTTCTTGTTAACAAACTATAGTTTTGGCAAGTCAGTTAGGACATCTATTTTGTGCATGACAAGTAATTTTTCCAACAATTGTTTACAGACAGATTATTTCACTGTATCACAATTCCAGTGGGTCAGAAGTTTACATACACTAAGTTGACTGTGCCTTTAAACAACTTGGAAAATTCCAGAAAATTATGTCATGGCATTAGAAGCTTCTGATAGGCTAATTGACATAATTTGTGTACCTGTGGATGTATTTCAAGGCCTACCTTCAAACCCAGCGCCTTTTGCTTTGCCTTTTGCTTGACATCATGGGAAAATCAAAAGTCAGCCAAGACCTCAGAAAAAAAATTGTAGACCTCCACAAGTCTGGTTCATCCTTGGGAGCAATTTCCAAATGCCTGAAGGTACCATGTTCATCTGTACAAACAATAGTACGCAAGTATAAACACCATGGGACCACGCAGCCGTCAAACCGCTCAGGAAGGAGACACGTTCTGTCTCTTAGAGATAAATGTACATTGGTGCGAAAAGTGCAAATCAATCCCAGAACAACAGCAAAGGACCTTGTGAAGATGCTGGAGAAACAGGTACAAAAGTGTCTATATCCACAGTAAAACGAGTCCTATATCGATGTAACCTGAAAGGCCGCCCAGCAAGGAAGAAGCCACCGCTCCAAAACCGCCATAAAAAGCCAGACTACGGTTTGCAACTGCACATGGGGACAAAGATCGTACTTTTTGGAGAAATGTCCTCTGGTCTGATGAAACAAAATTAGAACTGTTTTTGGCCATAATGACCATTGTTATGTTTGGAGGAAAAAGGGGGAGGCTTGCAAGCCAAAGAACACCATCACAACCGCGAGGCACGGGGTTGGCAGCATCATGTTGTGGGGGTGCTTTGCTGCAGGAGGGTCTGGTGCACTTCACAAAATAGATGGCATCATGAGGCAGGATAATTATGTTGATATATTGATTCAACATCTCAAGACATCAGTCAGGAAGTTAAAGCTTGGTCGCAAATGGGTCTTCCAAATGGACAATGACCCCAAGCATACTTCCAAAGGTGTGGCAAAATGGCTTAAGGACAACAAAGTCAAGGTATTGGAGTGGCCATCACAAAGGCCTGACCTCAGTTCCTATAGAAAATATGTGGGCAGAACTGAAAAAGCGTGTGCGAACAAGGAGGCCTACAAACCTGACTCAGTTACACCAGCTCTGTCAGGAGGAATGGGCCAAAATTCACCCAACTTATTGTGGGAAGCTTGTGGAAGGCTACCCGAAACATTTGACTCAAGTTAAACAATTTAAAGGCAATGCTTCCAAATACTAATTGAATGTATGTAAACTTCTGCCCTCTGGGAATGTGATACATTTACATTACATTTTAGTCATTTAGCAGATGCTCTTATCCAGAGCGACTTGCAGTAGTGAATGCATACATTTCATACATTTTTTCTCCGTACTGGTCCCCCGTGGGAATCAAACCCACAACCCTGGCATTTCAAACACCATGCTCTACCAACTGAGCCACTCAACTATTATTTTGACATTTCACATTCTTAAAATAAAGTGTTGATCCTAACTGACCTAAGACAGGCAATTTTTACTAGGATTAAATGTCAGGAATTGTGAAAATCTGAGTTTAAATGTATTTGGCTAAGGTGTATGTAAACCTCCGACATCAACATTCTAATTCTCTCTTTCTCTCTTTCTTTCTTTCTCTCTCTCTCTCGGAGGACCTGATATATATATATATATAAAGACTTTATTACAGCAGACTAAAAACAGTTGCATGCATTTATGAATTGCGGTTTATTTATTGTTTATGCTAATTATTATTCAAAGCTCCCTTTGTTATTTAATTTTAAAACTAAATTGCTTGATTGCATTTCAAAGCATGAATGTCTCCTATTCTGTCTGATGGCATGAACGAAAGAATGATTGACTGAGACAGCAGCCTATATATTGAATTATAAACTGGGTGGTTTGAGTCCTGAATGCTGATTGGCTGACAGCCGTGATATATCACACCATATACCACGGGTATGACAAAACATTTATTTTTACTGCTCTAATTACGTTCATAACCAGTTTATAATAGCAATAAGCCACCTCAGGGGTTTGTGGTATATGGCCAATATACCACGGCTAAGGGCTGTGTCCAGGCACTCCGCGATGCGTCGTGCATAAGAACAGCCCTTAGCCGTGGTATATTGGCCACATACGACACCCCCTCGTGCCTTATTGCTTAAATATAGGCTGAAGAAATGTACGGTATTAAGACTTAACAGGACGCGATCTTAGGCCTACAGCTCGATGGTGGTTATACAAGGCTAATATACAAAGCGTACTAATGATGATAAAATGACTTATTATTATAATGACGATTATGATAATTATAATAACAATAAGAAGGAGATCAAGAAAAAGGAGGCTATAGGAGCGAGAGCTGCGTGTGTATTATGTGTGACAAACAGCTGCTGTTAGATAAAATAATATTTGATTTATTAGTGTTGCACCATTATTTTTACAAAATATAATCATATACAATTTCAGTATCACATGTCTTAGAGTGATGGACTGTGCCATCTCCGTAGCCTCCGCAATGGATCAGTCCACTGAGACATGCGCAAATCAGACTGGTGTCTTGCGCACAATGAAAATACACTACGACTGCTCGAATAAAGAAATCTCGGTTGACCAACAGCCTATTGACCAAACAATCGACCAGTCGACTAAATGGGGTCATCCCTACTATCTTTCAAAGAACACTATGTGAGATTTTCCTGTATTTCCATTTCTATATAAAAGCCGGTCCCTATCTGGAGTAACAAACCGCCCTTGCTGTATCTGCCTGGCCGGTTCCCCTCTCTCCACTGGGATTCTCTGCCTCTAACCCTATTACAGGGGCTGAGTCACTGGCTTATTGGTGTTCTTCCATGCCATCCCTAGGTGGGGTGCGTCACTTGAGTGGGTTGAGTCACTGACGTGGTCTTCCTGCCTGGGTTGGCGCCCCCCCTTGGGTTGTGCCGTGGCGGAGATCTTTGTGGGCTATACTCGGCCTTGTCTCAGGATGGTAAGTTGGTGGTTGAAGATATCCCTCTAGTGGTGTGGGGGCTGTGCTTTGGCAAAGTGGGTGGGGTTATATCCTTCCTGTTTGGCCCTGTCCGGGGGTATCGTCGGATGGGGCCACAGAGTCTCCTGACCCCTCCTGTCTCAGCCTCCAGTATTTATGCTGCAGTAGTTTATGTGTCGGGGGGCTAGGGTCAGTCTGTTATATCTGGAGTATTTCTCTTGTCTTATCCGGTGTCCTGGGTGAATTTAAGTATGCTCTCTCTAATTCTCTCTTTCTCTCTTTCTTTCTTTCTCTCTCTCGGAGGACCTGAGCCCTAGGACCATGCCTCAAGACTACCTGACATGATGACTCCTTGCTGTCCCCAGTCCACCTGGCAGTGCTGCTGCTCCAGTTTCAACTGTTCTGCCTGCGGCTATGGAACCCTGACCTGTTCACCGGACGTGCTACCTGTCCCAGACCTGCTGTTTTCAACTCTCTAGAGACAGCAGGAGCAGTAGAGATACTCTCAATGATCGGCTATGAAAAGCCAACTTACTCTTGAGGTGCTGACTTGTTGCACCCTCGGCAACTGTGATTATTATTATTTGACCATGCTGGTCATTTATGAACATTTGAACATCTTGGCCATGTTCTGTTATAATCTCCACCCGGCACAGCCAGAAGAGGACTGGCCACCCCTCATAGCCTGGTTCCTCTCTAGGTTTCTTCCTAGGTTTTGGCCTTTCTAGGGAGTTTTTCCTAGCCACCGTGCTTCTACACCTGCATTGCTTGCTGTTTGGGGTTTTAGGCTGGGTTTCTGTACAGCACTTTGAGGTATCAGCTGATGTAAGAAGGGCTATATAAATACATTTGATTTGATTGATATCAGATAAGAACTCTAACCATAACAACACATTGTGAGAACACATGTACAGTGCTGTAACCTGACTTCCTCCTCATACAATAGACCCTCTGTTTGTCAACTTTCTCATCTTCTGCTGTTTGGCTCAGGCATGATGGAAGTCTAATCTTCCATTTTCAGAGTCTCCATCTAGACTTTTCTTGTAGATAATTACATGGTGATTGAGTGAAGGAAACTACATTTACAGTCAGCTTGTGTACCACAGCAGATGATCAGGTAGGAAAAGTACAGTGGAATCCTACAGCACCACTGACTTACAGATTCTTTTTATGAACTTCTATAGCCAGACAGAAATGTGTGATTAGTTTGTGTTTAAATATTGATTCTAATACCCAGACATACAATGATGTTTGTTTGTGTTCTAGAATCCTGATTATAATACATCTTGAGACTCCATAAATCAAAGCTGGCTTTATGTTGTCATCACGCAGATGGCGCGATGCCAAATTCACCCCAATTAAAGACCCGAGGAGGAGAGTTAAAGGGGGGAGAGTGTTCCCCCAAAGGGAAGAGAGGGCACCTGTTCACCTGTCATATCCTCATAGCCTCTTCTGATCAGTGACTGAGCGTTTTCCCCTCCTCAGATCAGCTCGTTCCAATGCAGAATTAATGAAGGCAAACAAAGCTAAAGTCTCCTCCTCCCATCACTGGCAGCACAGAGCAGGCAGCCATTTGTGTGCTCATTCGCTCTCCACTTTGGTCCCTCTCAACAAATCTTCAGTGTCACACTTAATGAGATTTTCAGTTTGTAAAGTAGGTAGAGCAGCAATGCCCTCCCTCCCCCTCTGTCGCTGCCACCACCATCTCCCCAAATGTGTCTAAAGTGTCCACTTCTCCTCTGTAAGTCGTCTTAGTCTTATGCATTATTAAGGCTTTTAAAAGCACATTCAATTATTCACTGTACAAATATGAATATCTAGTGTATAATACAAAATGTTATGGTATTAGAATATTAGTTCCATCATTTATAATGATCTGTTTGAGAGAGGCCTCGATGCAGCGACAAAACAAGGAAGGAGTCATTTAATCATGTTTCGACAGAATTATGCAAACATACAAAATTAATTTCCTTAGCTAAGTAAATGTAAATTAACAATTTTCTGATTAGCATAACACTAAATGATGGCTAATGATCTCCTCTTATAGGACATGGAGAGTAGCGTGTCATACAGTTTTACATTTTGATTTTAACTGGGTTAAAATGGGTTAAATTGGACCTTAGGGATGGTTTCCTGGACCCAGATTAAGCCCTTGAGAGTGATTGATGGCAGATTAACCCACAATTCAAAGTTAATGTCTCGCATTTGGATATGATTCCTAAACTGACAAGCAAGAGCACCAAAAAGTAATGAGGTCCCCCATTCAAAAAAAAACGTGTCTTCCAATGAAATAACAGCCTATTCAATAGCAACTTTCTCTGTGTGTGTGTGTGTGCGCACTGGTGGTAGACATGACACACACACACCACAACAACACAGTCAGTTGACCTTTCAGAAACACAACACCATTGCAAAACAGCTTAGAATTATTTTCGACAGTGCCCTTTATTTATCCAGGTTAGTCTCACTAACTAGGTTTCCATCCAACCTTTTTATGCGAGTAAAGTACATGTCGGATGATTTTCTTTTAATGACAGCCTGATGGAAACAGAACATTTTTCAGTAAACTTTCCAAATGTTAACAAAACAAAATATGCTAGACTAGGTGGGATCTTTTTGAGCGGTAAAATGAATGATGTGAGAAATGTGCAAATATTGATATAATAACCATCATATGGAAGTAAATTTGGAGTCACACGATGATATGTTGTGTGGTCCTCCCACTACGACTCAGGAAAGCATGCAGTTTATTAGACTACAGATGATATGTTGTGTGGTCCTCCCACTACGACTCAGGAGAGCATGCAGTTTATTAGGCTACAGATGATATGTTATGTGGTCCTCCCACTACGACTCAGGAAAGCATGCAGTTCATTAGGCTACAGATGATATGTTGTGTGGTCCTCCCACTACGACTCAGGAAAGCATGCAGTTTATTAGGCTACAGATGATATGTTGTGTGGTCCTCCCACTACGACTCAGGAAAGCATGCAGTTTATTAGGCTGCAGATGATATGTTGTGTGGTCCTCCCACTACGACTCAGGAAAGCATGCAGTTTATTAGGCTACAGATGATATGTTGTGTGGTCCTCCTACTACGACTCAGGAAAGCATGCAGTTTATTAGGCTACAGATGATATGGTGTGTGGTCCTCCCACTACGACTCAGGAAAGCATGCAGTTTATTAGGCTACAGATGATATGTTGTGTGGTCCTCCCACTACGACTCAGGAAAGCATGCAGTTTATTAGACTACAGATGATATGTTGTGTTGTCCTCCCACTACGACTCAGGAAAGCATGCAGTTTATTAGACTACAGATGATATGTTGTGTGGTCCTCCCACTACGACTCAGGAAAGCATGCAGTTTATTAGGCTACAGATGATATGGTGTGTGGTCCTCACACTACGACTCAGGAAAGCATGCAGTTTATTAGGCTACAGATGATATGGTGTGTGGTCCTCCCACTACGACTCAGGAAAGCATGCAGTTTATTAGGCTACAGATGATATGTTGTGTGGTCCTCCCACTAAGACTCAGGAAAGCATGCAGTTTATTATACAGATGATATGTTGTGGGGTCCTCCCACTACGACTCAGGAAAGCATGCAGTTTATTAGACTACAGATGATACGTTGTGTGGTCCTCCCACTACGACTCAGGAAAGCATGCAGTTTATTAGACTACAGATGATATGTTGTGCGGTCCTCCCACTACGACTCAGGAAAGCATGCAGTTTATTAGACTACAGATGATATGTTGTGCGGTCCTCCCACTACGACTCAGGAAAGCATGCAGTTTATTAGGCTAGAGATGATATGTTGTGCGGTCCTCCCACTACGACTCAGGAAAGCATGCAGTTTATTAGACTACAGATGATATGTTGTGTGGTCCTCCCACTACGACTCAGGAAAGCATGCAGTTTATTAGGCTACAGATGATATGTTGTGTGGTCCTCCCACTACGACTCAGGAAAGCATGCAGTTTATTAGACTACAGATGATATGGTGTGCGGTCCTCCCACTACGACTCAGGAAAGCATGCAGTTTATTAGACTACAGATGATATGTTGTGCGGTCCTCCCACTACGACTCAGGAAAGCATGCAGTTTATTAGGCTAGAGATGATATGTTGTGTGGTCCTCCCACTACGACTCAGGAAAGCATGCAGTTTATTAGACTACAGATGATATGTTGTGTGGTCCTCCCACTACGACTCAGGAAAGCATGCAGTTTATTAGGCTACAGATGATATGTTGTGTGGTCCTCCCACTACGACTCAGGAAAGCATGCAGTTTATTAGGCTACAGATTAAATAATTACGATGAACTTCATGCTCCTTTCCAATAAATACTGAGGGTCTTATTTTGGTGACATGATCGTTGACACTTAGCTACTGTTTGACAAAAATAATCACGCTCTTTTGTCCATAATAACAATCTCATCATGTAGGTTACGTGCACTGTTGGCTAGAGCAATACCAGAGTGGGCACATTGGCTATATACCGCAAAACATTTCTGTGGGAAATTGCGATAGAAACCCATTTAACTTGCCTTTTTTATTCGGTACATGGGAATTTAACCGCAAAAGGTATTTTATGTGCACTACGTCATCACGCACACAGCCTTTTATCTGCAACAAGTCAATTTGATGGAGACATCTCTGGAGGGAAAATATGCATATTGTTTTTATGCAGATTTTTGAATATTCGCATGAAAATCGGTCACCAATTGGATGGAAACCTAGCTACTGAGATAAAATCAATTTTTCAAGAGAGACCTAGGGTTATATTGAACTTAAATGCCCCTCGCTTGAGGAAGTTGTTGGGTCAATAAACTGAAATAAAAACACACCGCTGTATCATGGTATGGAGAAAAGTGATTAGTTAGTTAGTAGACTAAAATGACATGTTTCCTAGAACCTTTCTTACAGGCAGAGAGGGAACTTGGAAATAGTTTGTAATAAGAAGCACAGAAGAACCCTGCTTATGAGAGGAAGAATGAAGATGTCATCCTGTGAGGTAAAGAGAGAGTTCTAGGAGTCAGGTAAAGGAAGACAGAAAGGAGAGAGAGAGAAAGAAAGAGAGTCAGGTAATCAGGGAGAGAGAGAGAGGGAGAAACAGTCAGAGAGAGAGAGAGAGAAAGGGTAGAGAGAGAGAGACCCATATTAAAAAAAGACTAGTTTACTGTAGAATACTACAGTACATACTATAGAATTCTGTCGTAAACTGTAGAATACTATACTACACACTGTAGTATCCCTCGATCATGTGTAGTACTAGGTCATTTTGTAGTATACTGTAAAATACTATACAGTGAATACTACAGTAAAGTCCACAAAAACCCTGCAGTGAATAGCATACGATAAAAATATATTAATA
This sequence comes from Salmo trutta, assembly GCF_901001165.1. NCBI lineage: Eukaryota > Metazoa > Chordata > Actinopteri > Salmoniformes > Salmonidae > Salmo > Salmo trutta. The sequence goes on along the minus strand of NC_042992.1, from coordinate 22,648,844 downwards.
CTACAGTATTTAGACTCTATAATAGTATGTTTTATATGGGGTGTAGAGAGAGAGATGGAAAAATATCGGCTTTGCTCTTTGGGGAGTCCTCCTACATTCTCATGCATGGTGCGGTCATTGTTGGAAATCAAAGTAAACCCATAATCCAATAAACTGCCATTTTTGTTTCCAATGACCCCAGCGGCCCTCATTTTAAACCCATGACAAGTTTCAATCAATATGATTTAGTGGTTGAGGACACTAATAACTCAGGTGGAAGAGACAAAACAAGATGGATTTGCAGGATCCCATGAACGAACGAACACACACACACACACACACACACACACACACACACACACACACACACACACACACACACACACACACACACACACACACACACACACACACACACACACACACACACACACACACACACACACACAGGATCCCTTTACTCCTCCTGTATTGGGCGTCTGTAATTGCATTTTATAAATGAGTTTTAGTTTCGAACTTTCCTCCATTGATTTTTGGTCAGGAGGTGACTCAGTACAGTGTGAAAAGAAGGAGGAGAGGGAGAGAAAGCAGAGGTGTCAATAGCAGCCCCTTGAGGCATATCCCACAGGCTAATACATTAGATTAACGTCCACATCTGATTGAATTATTGACAGTGCAATAAAATATCAATGTGAAACATGCCAATGCTTGAAAGCCTATTGTTCATGTATGGTTGATATATATAGCCACACACAGTTGAAAGCATTTCTATCACACACTATAAAGTTGACCAATATTAATTGTGATCTATAAAGAACATCTCAAAAACATAAAAACATTTAGCTAAATTCATAAGGAAAAAAAATCACAGAAAATGCTTTTATAATCACCAGAAACACTTTCACTATTTCTCAGAAGTCCCAAAAAGAGAGTCTTCCTAATAAAACCTGAAACAGCCAACTTAATTCCATTTAAATCCAGCCAAATTACTTTCTATTCAAGGCATGCTGCCCAGGCTACGCTGCTTTAACAAACTACAGACAGATAGTACTAGCTAAGTGATTGAAGTTCATTTTCATTTCAATGAAGTAGACAGGTCTGCCAAGCACAAGCCTAGCATCTTAGTGCTCCCACTGGAACTGGCTTCAAGGGATTTAGTTTAGAGGCAGAGAGGAGGGCCATGGTTACACACACGTACACACACACACACGTACACACACACACACACACACACACACACACACACACACACACACACGCACGCACGCACACACACGCACACACGCACACACTAATGCATGGGATCTATAAAGACTCAATCTTAAATGAAGAGCGGCTAGTCCAAGATTAGCCCTTATCTGCCTGAGTGTGTGTGTGCGCGGTTGTGAGTGTGTGCGGGTGTCTACCTGCGTGCCTAGTGTGAAACTCTCTCCCTAAGGCAGCAGCTACTATTCCTGGGGTCCAGCAAAATTAAGGCAGTTATACATTTGAAACACATTACAATACATTCACAACCTGTTAAGTGTGCCCCCTCAGGCCTCTACTCTACTACCACATATCTATAACAAATCCATGTGTACGTGTGTATAGTGTGTATGTTATCGTGTATTTGTATGCATGTGTCTATGTTTGTGTTGCTCCACCATCCCTGCTTTTCCATAAGGTGTATTTGTATCTGTTTTTCATATGAACATCCGACAGTGCAGTGGACAGGTATGCCTCCTCTCCTCTCTTCTAGAGCTCAGAGTGCTGATGTGAAAATCAAAGGCCTGTGTCATGACTGAATGCAGAGACCGTCTCCTCTAGAGGTTAGAATCAGAGTGAACATCATGTTCTGCATTTCATTTCATGCCATTTCATGTCCTCTCTCATGTTAAAAAGAGCAACGTGTGACTGTGGTCCCTGGTCTGCACCGTATAATTCCCCTCTTACATGTTCTACCTAATATAATGAGTTTGAACTGGCTGAAGGGTTGACTAACATCATTACATCAAAGCTGCAGTGGTTGTGACCTGTGAAGGCTAAACCTGCCAACACGCCACTACTTAATGAAATGGCAGTTGTAGACTTGAATCAATAATCCTTCCACATGGTACATACAGTACATCCACACACAGCCATCCCATTTAGGACTATACTGCAGTGCATCCAAGCAGGAAGAGGCCACTGTCCCTCAGGTATGCTGTCACCATGCCAACATGTACCCCTCAGACACTGGGGACAGACAATTCCCCCTTTCACACACACATGCATACACACACACACACACACACACACACACGCACACACACGCACACACACGCACACCCCAGAGAAAGACCCAGGCTTGTCGAAATGGCAGTATAGCAGACAAGCATCACTAGAGACTAAGGATTATATCATTATGATTAGTTGGCTTTGCACAAAATCATGGTGCAGGGATGAATGCCAAGTAGACAGCCAGCACACTGAGGTCTTCATCATTTACACACAATGTGATGTTGTGGAATGTATTGCTATGCTTGGAAGACACAAGACACATTTCCCCAAAGGGTTTCAATACAGTAAACTATTGACTGAGTATTCACTGTCTGACGTGACCTTTTAAAGCTACACAATTTTACTTTTTGGGCGACCCAACCAAATTCACATAGAAATGTGAGTTATAGATCTTTCATTCCCGTTGAAAGCAAGTCTAAGAAGCGGTAGTTCTGTTCTACTGTATGAGTGCTATTTCTATGCTTCCTGTTCTGAAGATGCATTTTTGCATCTTTTACTTTTTGTTTTGTACACCAGTTTGAAACAGCTGAAAATACAATATTTTGGGTGATGGAAAATATATTTCTAAGCAGTTTAGATGATACAATGATTCTCTACACAATGACTGCTTGTTTTGTCTCATAAACTGAAATTAGGCTAACTATTCGTTTTTTTTGCGATTTCTGCGTAGTGCATCTTTAATAGATGGCCAACCACGATCCCCAGCAGGGTTCTTCATCTCAACCGTACAACCTTGTGTGTAGCCAAGTTGACAAAATAAAACCAAATCTGTCAGACAGTACATGGTCCTGATTTAGCAATTTATACAGTGCTTGCTTCTAGAACAGCCAGTGAAATTTGAACAAAAGACTGTTCAGGCTGTCTTTGTCTATATGGAGAGCTAGCCTATTGTCCAGTTCCACGACAGAGCTTTTGTAGACGATCACGTCCATTTAAAATCACACACAGGCACGCACGCGCATGTACGCACACACACACATACATGCACACACACGCATGCACGCACACACGTCTTTTTGTAGAAGTGACGTCCATTTAAAATCGTCTTTGTCCTCCCAGTCTGCCTTTCAGCCTGGCGCCATGCTCCATTAATCACACAAGACAGACAGAGCAATGCTGCAGACATCCTTACACACACACACACACACACACACACACACACACACACACACACACACACACACACACACACACACACAGTCAAATGGACACACGCAAGCACACACTGATGGGGAACGAGGCTAATCTCACTTTCTAGGAGGTGATGGGCCTACGGCAGATCTACATTGTGTGTACAGTCCACCTTTAATGCTGATCTTTTAATTTACAGAACTTACTGTCTAACAGTCACAGAATTAGATGTGCGCTTGCCTGTTCTTATTTTCTCTTTTTGTTCTCAGAGAAAAGGACACCGAAAGAGTTCACCAAGAAGTACACAAGCTACAGACTACAATACCCAGTGCCATATACACTATACGTACCTCTATATACTGTATGGTTCTGAATACAAACCCTTGCCCAACACTGTGAAGCAGTCTTAGTGGAATCACATGAGCGATTCAACAGTGAGCAACATTATTCCAATCCTTCCCCACGCTTTAGTCGTGAATAGCAGGACAACAGCAGCACAACATTGGATGGCCACAGATATTCCTAGTCTGCTGACTAGGAAAAGCTGAGTAGAGCAGCTTACAGCGCTGTGGGTGTGATGCATAGCCAGAGAGAGCGAGAGAGAGAGAGAGAGAGAAAGGGAGGGGGAAAAGATTATTCAGAACGACTTACATTTACAGGCTGTGCAGAGAAAGCAGCAGCAGCATTACAAATGAAAGTGGATTTTAAATGCTAGATTTAACCTTAAATGGTTTTGCTATGTGGTTCTTATCAAGTCTTTACAATGGTACGGGAGGGTCAGCTCACTGCGCCTTTATCCAGCTCAGGAAATACCATTTTCTGGGCAGAATCACACCTGAATGGATGAACACCTGCGGAACAGTATTTATTCTTCAGCTCGCACTGCAAAACAGGAAATTACAGCTCCCTCTTGATAACTTGCACACAGATTTAGAGTAGTGGAGTTGGCTCCCAATCTACCATTGACTTATTAAGCGCAGTACCTGTGACACTCCAATAGAAAGAACCCTTCATGGACAATAACAACTGATGTGATGTGTGGCTTGGAATCTAAATGTTTGAAATACCCTTGAAAACTTACAGCATATGAAATAGGCCCTTTGGCCTCAAGTTTCATTTGGCAGCAGATGAAGCTTGCTTGGAGTAAAATTAGACCTCCCTCTCGCTCTTTACCATAATTTCCCTCTATTTTAGATTTGTTCCTCCCTCTTCCCCCTCACTTTCCCTTCTCTCCCTTTTTCCTCCCTCCTCTGCTTATCCTTCTATTGTGGCAGCAGCGTGCTGTCCATCCTCTATCCATGCATTTGGAATTCTACTTAACTCTACCCAGCCAATGGAGAAATTGCAACCTCGACAGATTTTAAAATTGTAGTTCTGTTTGTGTCACATTCTCTACTACAACTTGATTGTATTAACTCAGTTTCTTCCCCTGACTGAAAGCTGCTCATTTTAGTCCAGCCTATTGAGAGGAAGCTATTTAAACTGAAAATTATGGAACCAATTTTAGCACTCCCCCTCCCCCAGTATACCTGTTACTCACGTCTTCTATTATTGGTCTAACGCTTCTCTAAAACAGACTACAAACATATATACAGAAGGATTGAGTTGTGGAAAGCAGTCATGCAGACTTTATTGAATGGCTTTAGGACATCAGCAGACTTCCGGTATGATTTGATGAATGACTATCAACTGTGGTGCCCTGAAGCGAAAGATCGGGAGCTTGTCTTAGCCTACTTCACGTGTAACACGATGAATATGTAACAGCATTCATTAAAACATTAGAATAGGACTAGAAACATTAGAGAACATTATTGTAAGCCATAAGAACAGGACCAGAAGGCATCAGATAAATATCATAATGATTGGGAATAGCTTTATTGTCGGGGCCATTAACTTGACACTTTCAGACAAATACTTCTTAGAGTTCGTATCTGAGTCTAAGAAATGGTGAGATAAAAAAGTACGAGGAATGTGGGGAAAGTATGCATTTTCCTTCGGCAGGACCTCACCATTCTGTATATTTTGAGAGTAGTTTTAGAGACAAAAAGTGCCACAATTTCTGGGAATCTCTTTTCCAACATGCTCAGCATGCCACATTGGTAAATCATTTCTGCTTGACAGGCATGAGTGTGTACGGCTGTCCATCACTCCACAGAATACTCAAAACGGCACAATACCATATCCTCCCACACCCACACACACTGATCTGAGAGGGAGATTATGAGCACCTGTCAGTGGCCCTGTGAAGCATTGGCTGTTAGGGACGCTAATGTTTTAAGTAATGGCATGTGAGGTCTGGCAGATCATCTGTGCTCCGGCAGAGCTGAGGGCTGGCCACTGAGAAGAACACACCACCACACACACACACACACCTCACTGCCTGTTAGAGGGACTCCCATCAGAGGGCATTGATTTGATACATGCTCCAGCATATACAGAGATGAGAGAGGTTATGAGAATATTAATTCAGAACGACTTACGAGGAGAATAACCAAACTTTCTTAAAGTAAAAAATGTTAGATGGTTTCATTTCAGAAGCATGTACGGAAACAAATATATTGTATGTTTAATTGTTTATATCTTGCAGGTTTGTTTGGCAGGTTGTCAGATGATGTCAGAGGATGTGACATCATATGGTGATGTCATCGTGAATATAGAGATGATAGTGGTATTGAGTGTTCTCTCTCCAGACAGAGTATTCAATCATTATGCATGTTTTCTCAGCATGGTTGGACAATACAATATGAGTGGAATTATTTTCCAATTCTCATAAAGAACACATTTGTGGTCAAAGTGAAACGTTACACACACACAAAGACCAGCAGCAAACATTAACCTAGACACTGCATCTAAATCTGAGAAAAGAGACGTTCATTATAGAATAGAGAGAGAGAGAGAGAGAGAGAGAGAGAGAGAGAGAGAGACAGCAAGGGAGCGAGAGAGAAAGAATGAGAGAGGAAAGAGAAACAGAGAGAGATAGAGAAGCAGAGAGAGAGAAAAAGAGAGAAAAGCAGACAGAGACAGACACAAAGAGAGAGAGAGGGAGAAGCAGACAGAGAGAGAGAGAGAGAGAGAGAGAGAGAGAGAGAGAGGGAGAAGCAGACAGAGAGAGAGAGAGAGAAGCAGACAGACACAGAGAGAGAGACAGAGAGAGACAGACAGAAAGAGAGAGGCAGACAGACAGACACAGGCACAGAGAGAGAGAGAGAGAGAGAGAGAGAGAGAGAGAGAGAGAAAATGAGAAAGAGAGACAATCTCCTCCATCTTATTTCCCAAAACAGAGAGGTGGTCTGATGACACACTGAAGGATCAGTTTTATCTCAGAGACAGATGAGTGACAGGTGTCAGCTCAAACCCTCCACCCCAGAACACCTCACAGCTATTCTCTTTTTTTCCCTCCTCTCCTCGATGGCTGGATGCCGATAAGAGACGAAGATATAATTGTAATTCTGAAAATCAATAGTCCTGGAATCTCCTGGGCTGTAAAGGCTCAGTGAAGTAATGTAGTGTTGTCGTTCGCTGTATGCTGGAGTGATATGGTCAATTCCACAGTGTGTGTGTGCATGCAGATCGTTTTCTCTTTCATGGTCCTGCAGCTTGAGTCCTCACTTCAATTCTCCAACTGAAGAAGACAATCATGAAATAAAGAAGTATGTAGCTGGTTTTACTTATCAGTAGCGGTGCCTGGGTATAGTCACTGAGGAAGCCAAGCCAAGCCAGTAAAACAGCCATATTACAACCTACATTCTGATAATTGCGTTGTTTGCTCTATTACCCATTCATTCATACGCCACCGTGATATACAATAAGGCCGACACAACAAAAAGGCAACAGTCACAGTGGCGGAATAAATTCAACTACACACACGTTGGTTTCATCGCAAAACCAGAAAGCAAGCATCTGTCCGTTGAAGTCCACAAAGCAAATATTGCATGTAACAAACAGTTACATGACCTACAGCATGGTCAAGCAAGGTAATGTTTCTGACAGTTTACTAAACTAGTGATTTAGAACCACGGAGAGTTAAAGCAAGTCAGCACAAAGACAACAGGAGCACTGCCGCCGCTATTCCAGCACCAGTTCAACTTCAACATTTAGACATCATCAAATCAACAAGGCTATATATGCTTAGTTTAATACAGTGAAAACAAACCAAAAACACATTTAGTCCAATCAATGTTCCTAAATATCATGTGGCTGTCCATGGTACTGATTTTATTATTATACTTTTATTCCAACAAGAAACACAGACTGAGACCAAGGTCTCTTTTACAGCTGGGCCCTGCGTATACATGTTTACACATAGAGTTTAGGTACAATGATTAAGAAACTACACCTGACAAACAAAATTATCACAGATAACACAAAAAAATACAGCAGCAGATTACATTTACACATAGGTTATTCCCCTAACAGCACAAGAAATTGATTTACCCGAAACAGTTACAAGCAATACAAAAATAAAAATCCTCCAATAAATATTTAAAATGAGCAAGGGGGACAAGAGTCTATAGTTTAAGTTTAGTCTGCAGGCTATTCCATAGGCAAGGAGTGTAACAGGAAAGGGCAGCCATACCCAACTCTGTGGAAATCGCATGGGCCTCAAGTGTAATCCATGCTTGAGACCTGGTTTTAGGAATTATAATTCTAATATTGATGAGTGATGATAAATAAGAAGGTAGTTTATTCAGAAGTGCTTTATAGACAAACACGAGAGCATGTTGTTCTCGTCTCACGGACAGCGAAGTCCAACCCACATTTTGATATAAAACACAGTGGTGGGTTCTGTAGCTAGCACCCGTAATAAACCTAAATGCGCAATGATAAGTAGCATCCAGCGATTTAAGTGTTGATGCCATAGCATGCATGTTGATAATATCCCCATAATCTATAACAGACATAAAAGTAGCTTGCACAATTTGTCTTCTATTTGTAGAGGACAAACATGTCCTGTTTCTATAGAGGAAGCCTAGCTGGATTTTTAGCCGTTTACAAAGTTCGTCAATATGCATTTTAAAAGTGTCACATCCTGACCATAGAAAGCTCTTATTTTTTATGATAGAGTAGGTCAGGGAGTGACAGGGTTTTTTTCTAGTTATTATTTTCTATGTGGGGTTCTTGTTTAGTTTTCCTATGTTTGGGTGATTTGCATGATTCCCAATTAGAGGCAGCTGGTAATCGTTGTCTCTAATTGGGGATCATACTTAAGTAGCTTGTTTTTCACTTGTGGGTTATGGGATATTGTTTATGTGTAGTTTCATTGTAGTCACGGTTCGTTTATTCTTTATTTGTTTTGTATTTTTCTAAAGTTTCACTTTCTAATAAATTATGTGGAACGCTACTCACGCTGCGCCTTGGTCCGACCATTATTATTATGACAAAAAGACAGTTTATCATCCAACCATATCCCATATCCCTAAGTATTTATATGCGGAGACCTGATTAATTTGAGAACCATCTAAGCTCTAAGTGTATTTTCAACCAACTTTTTGAATCTATTAAAAATCATATAATGTATTTTATTTGCATTTAAAACAAGTTTCAGCTGTATAAAAGACCCTTGTAATATCTTAAAATCTGTCTCCAATAGTGATAATGCTTGGTCAGCCGTTGAAGCAATAGAGTACATTAGTGTCATCAGCATATAAATGAATTTGTCACTTTCTTATCTCATCACCGATATTGTTTATGTAGAGAGTGAACAGTAATGGACCAAGAATAGAACCTTGTGGGACCCCTTTAACCAACTCCAATGGCTCCGACTGGATGCCGTCGACTCTAACAGCCTGACTTCTATCCTTTAGATAGTCATGAAACCAACGACAGGCATCCAATCCCAGTTCTATTGACGACAGCTTACCCAAAAGTATCGCATGGTCTACAGTGTCAAAAGCTTTAGACAAATTTATGAACAAGGCGGCACAGTACTTTCTATAATCTAGGGCATTAGTAATATCATTTCCAACACGTACAGTGGCCGTAGTAGGACTGTGTTTAGGTATGAAGCCAAATTGATTACTAGAAAGAGTATTGTTAACAGTTAAAAAAGATTGTAGTTGCCTATTCACCAATGACTCTAGAATTTTTGCCAAACAGGAGAGCTTAGAGATGGGCCCATAATTATCCAATTCACTACCATCACCTCCCTTGAGGAGTGGTAAAACAAAAGCTGTTTTCCAAGATTTAGGAATCTTTCCTACAACCAATGTTTGATTAAAGATATGTGTCACTACACTAGCAATAATATGTGCCGCACACTTGAGTAAATATGGATCCAGATGTTCTGTGTGTGTGTGTGCATGTGCACGCAAGTAGAAAAACATGTTGGTGTTCAGTCTACAAGTAGGGTATCAACAATGCCATCCTCCTCGCTTTCCTTTTGGCAAAATGGTCTATGATGTCATAGACTAGGCTACCTGGCTTAAATGCTTGCTAGCCTAACTTCCTTGCATGGGCAACAATGAACCAGGTAAGTTAGGGAGCTAGTGAACGTGTGTCTACTACATATACAGCTATCCTACATATTGAACTTCAGTCGTCTCAGGCCAGTGGCACAATGTATGAATTTATGGTTCGATCAGATTCGCTGTTATAATCATTGGCCTGTACGGAGAATTATGTCCAAATCCCCATCTCCATCCATGGCTTAGGAAAGGCCTGATTTAGCTAGCTAGCTAGCTACTGCAGGAGGACAACAACACATCACACGCAAATTATTTTAGATGCCAAGTGCTCGCTGGCATCAATCAATGAAATACCACAGCGGCAACATGTCATACTCTTTTTGTCCAGACAGCATCAGATACAGTTGAAGTCGGAAGTTTACATACACTTAGGTTTGAGTCATTAAAACTTGTTTTTGAACAACTCCACAAATTTCTTGTTAGCAAACTATAGTTAAGGCAAGTCAGTTGGTGGGTCAGAAGTTTACATACACTAAGTTGACTGTGCCTGTAAACAGCTTGGAAATTCCAGAAAATTATGTCTTGGCTTTAGAAGCTTCTGATAGGCTACATGACATCATTTGAGTCAATTGGAGGTGTACCTGTGGATGTATTTCAAGGCCTACCTTCAAACTCAGTTCCTCTTTGCTTGACATCATGGGACAATCTAAAGAAATCGGCCAAGAAAAATGGTATTCCTCCACAAGTCTGGTACATCCTTGGGAGCAATTTCCAAATGCCTGAAGGTACCACCTTCATCTGTACAAACAATAGTACGCAAGTATAAACACCATGGGACCACGCAGCCGTCATACCCCTCAGGAAGGAGACACGTTCTGTCTCCAAGAGATGAACGTACTTTGGTGCGAAAAGTGCAAATCAATCCCAGAACAACAGCAAAGGACCTTGTGAAGATGCTGGAGGAAACAGGTACAAAATTATCTATATCCATAGTAAAACGAGTCCTATATTGACATAACCTGAAAGGCCGCTCAACAAGGAAAAAGCCACTGCACAAAAACCGCCATAAATAAAGCCAGACTACGGTTTGCAACTGCACATGGGGACAAAGATTGTACTTTTTGGAGAAATGTCCTCTGGTCTGGTGAAACAAAAATAGAACTGTTTGGCCATAATGACCATCGTTATGTTTGGAGGAAAAAGGGGGAGACTTGCAAGCTGAAGAACACCTTCCCAACTGTGAAGCACGGGGTGGCAGCATCATGTTGTGGGGGTGCTTTGCTGCAGGAGGGTCTGATGCACTTCACAAAATAGATGGCATCATGAGGCAGGAAAATTATGTGGATATATTCAAGGAACATCTCAAGACATGAGTCAGGAAGTTAAACCTTGGTCGCAAATGGGTCTTCCAAATGGACAATGACCCCAAGCATACTTCCAAAGTTGTGGCAAAACGGCTTAAGGACAACAAAGTCAAGGTATTGGAGTGGCCATCACAAAGCCCTGACCTCAATCCTATAGAAAATGTGTGGGCAGAACTGAAAAAGCGTGTGCGAGCAAGGAGGCCTACAAACCTGACTCAGTTACACCAGCTCTGTCAGGAGGAATGGGCCAAAATTCACCCAGCTTATTGTGGGAAGCTTGTGGAAGGCTAACCAAAACATTTGACCCAAGTTAAACAATTTAAAAGCAATGCTACCAAATACTAATTGAGTGTATGTAAACTTCTGACCCACTGGGAATGTGATGAAAGAAATAAAAGCTGAAATAAATAATTCTCTCTACTATTATTCTGACATTTCACATTCTTAAAATAAAGTGGTGATCCTAACTGACCTAAAACAGGGAATTTTTACTAGGATTAAATGTCAGGAATTGTGAAAATCTGAGTTAAAATTTATTTGGCTAAGGTGTATGTACTGGTAAACTTCCGACTTCAACTGTACATGAGCTACTCATCTCTCAAATTATTTCTCCAGTGTGACAGGTATAGCCACGTTTGAATTTAAGGAAAATTATGAAACTCAGAGAGACGAAAGATCAATGTTTTGTACTTTTTTAATTTTTATTGATCACATTTTTTTGTGGGAAGCCTGGCTTCTCTTGGAATCTGTGAATATACGTCACTGTTACATATTGATTGGTAGGCATTTTTAAGATAATCAGTACATAAGTGTGTGTAGTAAATGTAATTAAATTCTCATTATAAAAAGCTAATAAAAACCAAATGTTCCCCAGACTCGTTCTGATCAATTTGTTCCAACTCAAACTCATTGCATCACCTCTTGACACAAGAGTATTCTGGGAACAGCCTATAAGTGATAAGCTAATCAATAACAGCTCTGAGTTATAATACGAGGTCAGCATACACTTTCTGACGTGGGTAGATGTATTATCAGCAGATAATAACTCAACCTAAGCTTAAAGAAATACTTCAGCTTAAAGGGATAGTTCACAAAACTGATTATTTATTTCCGCAGTTGGTGATAGTGGCTAGGTAAACAAATCCAACGTGTGGATTGCATTCCGTCATTGTCATAGACTACTTACAAGGTAAGGAAACAAGTACATAATCTTGTAATTTTTGTGAACTACCCCTTTAATAACAGCAGTAGTGTGTCAGTTTGCTGTTACACGTATAGACTTTATTGTTCATTATTCTATTCTAAATCATGAAGGTACAACTCCACCAATCAGATCCGCTTCCAGTCTGATGCATTAATGTGCTGCTCGTTTGCCTGGAGTGACAGCGAAAATACAAACAGTCAGACTGTTGAAACCAACACAAGCTGACACACACTTACGGGTGTCAACGACAACAAACTGGATGCTCACAAACAGTGCAATAATTGAAGCAACATGACAATCAAAAGCCACGCCGCCGCTGTCCTCCTCCTCCTCTCCTCCTCCTTTCTCCAATATTCTCTCCCTCTTTTCATTTTCTCTCCCTTCTCTCCCTGAAACCTGCAATTTAATCCTCAATGAATTTCCTCTTCACCTCTTTTTTTTTCTTTTTTTATTTGGTCAAATGGTCTTCAATATGCAATAGTTGTATTCAATGTGCCATGTAGAAATAGCTAGCACAAAAAATACCACACAGATCCAATGGTACATTCAATGTTCCTGTCACATCCTGACCATAGAAAGATGTTATTTTCTATGGTAGTGTAGGTCAGGGCTTGACAGGGTTTTTCCCCTATGTTTTCTATTTCTATGTTCAGGTTCTAGTTTTGTATTTCTATGTTGGGGTTTTGTTTGGTATGATCTCCAATTAGAGGCAGCTGGTCCTCGTTGTCTCTAATTGGAGATCATACTTAAGTAGGGTTTTTTCCACCTGGGTTTGTGGAAGATTGTTCTTTGAGTAGTGTATGTTTATACTCTGCGTCACGGTTTGTTGTTTTTGTCATTCAGTTTATTTATGTATTGCATAGTTTCACAGTGTAAATAAAATGTGGAACGACACACACGCTGCACTTTGGTCCGCTCCTCCTTACGACAACCGTGACAGAATCTCCCACCACCAAAGGACCAAGCAGCGTGGTATGGACCAGTGGACTATTGAGGAGATAAGGAGGAGTATATCCAGGGCTTTGGAGGATTTAGGGGCAATAGAAAAGCGCCTCCCATGGGAACAGGTGGAGGCAGCGAGAGCACAGCAACAAGGGAAGCACGAGAGGCAGCCCCAAAAAATAATTTGGGGGGGCACACGGGGAGATTGGTGGAGTCAGGTTGGAGACCTGAGCCAACTCCTCGTGCTTACCTTGAGGTGCGTGTCACCAGTCTGGCGCCACCTGTGCCAGCCCCACGCATCAGGTCTCTACTGCGCCTGCCCAGTCCGGTGTGTCCTGTTCCTGCTCCCCGCACTCGCCCTGAGATGCGTGTTAAGAGTCTGGCGCCACCTGTGCCAGTCCCACGCATCAGGCCTCCAGTGTGTCTTTCCAGTCCGGAACCTCCGGCGACGGTCCGCAGTCCGGAACCTCCAGCAGCGGTCCGCAGTCCAGAATCTCCAGGGGCGGTCCGCAGTCCAGAACCTCCGGTGATGATCCACAGTCCGGTGACACAAAAGGGGAGGGATCAGCGGGCGGAGCAGGGGTTACACCCCGAACCGGAGCCGCCTCCTCTGCTGGAGGAATCGCGGGATGAGAAGGTTCTGAGTACTGCACCAGAGCCGCCATAGACATTGGTCACCCTCCCTAACCCTCCCTGTGTTTTTTGTTTTGTTTAGGTGCGGTCAGAGTCCGCACCTTTGGGGGGGGTACTGTCACGTCCTGACCATAGAAAGATGTTATTTTCTATGGTAGTGTAGGTCAGGGTGTGACGTTTTTTTCTATGTTTTCTATGTTCAGGTTCTAGTTTTGTATTTCTATGTTGGGGTTTTGTTTAGGATGATCTCCAATTAGAGGCAGCTGGTCGTCATTGTCTCTAATTGGAGATCATACTTAAGTAGGGTTTTTTCCACCTGGGTTTGTGGGAGATTGTTTTTTGAGTAGTGCATGTTTATACTCTGCGTCACGGTTTGTTTTTGTCATTCAGTTTATTTATGTATTGCATAGTTTCACAGTGTAAATAAAATGTGGAACGACACACACGATGCACTTTGGTCCACTCCTCCTTACGACAACCGTGACAGTTCCTCAGAAAATATTCACAAAAATCAGGGGGGTGAGAGAGAGAGATGCTCAAGTGCTTCAAATTTCCTCTCTCTTAATCAAATTTTCCTGGATCTTGATAACTCAGAGGTCGAAACAAGAAGTGGTATCACAACGGAAGTTAATTGATTAAGTTGATTAAGGAGCATGCACACACACACAGAGATGGAGACATGATCATGAGAGGAGCTGAATGGACGGTAGTACCAAGGCCACACAGACGGACTGTGGTTAGTCTCCCTGATCAATGATTACAGTTGTGACAGTGTGATGACTCTGGTTGATTAAGCTTGATTAAGACCGAAACATGACTTTAACAAGCAGAGGAGAGGACAAGCAACTGATTCAGTGGAGGAATGTAATTTACTGTAAACCAGGGCCTGGTCAAATATAGTGCACTAAACAAGGAAGAGGCTGCTATTAGGGACACTTACTAAATGATCTAGAATGTACATAGAAACAACATCTACAAGACTATTACCTAGGAATGACCTGTAAATGTAAAGCACAATCCTGTCATGACTAGCCTGGAAAACCATTCCCAAAAAGGCATCAAATCGGTAGCAGTGGTGCTCTCTCATGGAAGCTTTATGTTCCACCTAGGAACAAAGATGATTAAGTAATCCCCGTCAAAATCTGTCTGTTTAAACTAGAGATATGTTTAGTTTTGTTGCATGGGCTGCACCTCAATCCACCTCATCCACCAATGGTGACCTGGAAGGTGACTGAACTACAACGGTGTTGGTCAGACCACAAGACATCCCGAAAATCCGTATTCTCACGAAAACGTCTGTTGCATCTGAACAGTTTTTTCTACACACCAATATGGAAAGGTGAGACTCTCACGAACACATACGTGTCTGTTGTTTTGCTCTAGGATGCCCACAAGCTCCACAAGATTAATCTGAAGGTACCCTGGTAGCAGTTAAAAAAACAGTTTTTCCATGTATGAATCTGTTATGAAATATGTTTCTATGGGCTAGTCTGGAGGAGAGGGTGCAACCAAAAAACTTTAAACCCAAGGTGCAGTGCTATTCTGCCAACAGACAGACAGACACGGCATTTACCGTTACTTGGACATGTGTTCATCCCTCATGGATTTTTTCTTAAAGCTCTTCCAAACGTAGCCTGATTAAACCAGCATGAACGCTGCTCTTGCCATGGACACATTGTTCAGTGTGGTTTAACCAGGGTATGGAAACGTACCCTGAAGCTTGAATGGAGCTAGTGCTCCCCATGGCCAGTCTCTGTTACTGAAGGTGAAAGATCAGGAAGATAAGTCCCATCAACGGACTTCTGGCCTGTAGCTGTGTATCTCGGACGGTGCGGCAGACACGGCCCTGTGGATAGATCCATCACCACTGGTGTGTTGCAGGGACGGAAGTTTACACCCCTCCTCCCCTTCTCTCCTGTCCCTTCCCCTCTTCCTAGACCCAGCGAAGCAGGAGTGCTTCCCCCCCTTCCCCCCTCCCCTTCCCCTATCCGCTCCCTGCCACATAGACCCAGTCAAGCGAGAGCGTCTGATCTCTGCTCTGTTAAAGTGGTCAATCAAGCCCATCAGCGGGCTTATGCAATCCATCACTACTGCTGTTAGGTACAAATGCCATCACTAGTCAACACACATTCACTACAGCTATTCACTAAGGCAGGAACAACTCCCAGTCTACTGAATGCCTTTGTTTTCTTCCATGCATATGCTGGTGCTGGCATGTTACAACAACCAACCATGCCTAAGGAAGGATACTGTGAAACAGGACAGAGGCAAGAGGCAAGACAAGGGCTATTTCCAGAAAACCCAGCTTGAAAATTAAATACAGGCAGCGCTAGCAATGTCGATAGAGATTGTTGAATGCTTCTGCCAACAACAAAAACTTCCCTTTAAGCTTTCAAAACACAATTATCTTTTCAGAGCACTAAAGAAACTTCAGACTCGTCCTCAGAGTAACTCTGGCCGTGTAAAGCAGGTTGTCAGTGGGTCATCTCATTCATTTCCTGCCTTTAGAAACAATTTACCAAGCAGCTCTACTCTACAGCTCTACAGTTCTACAACACTACAACTCTACAAAGCAGCCCTGGGTTCAAACCCTATTCAAAATATTTTTGATATTTTGAAAGATGGTATTTTTTTCTGCTCAAGACTGCCAGGTGTACCAAATGAGTGGAGGTTTCTGCTATATCCTGCCAGGTGTACCAGATGGGTGGGAGTTTCTGCTCTATCCTGCCAGGTGTACCAGGTGGGTTGGGGTTTCTGCTCAACGCTGCCAGGTGTACCAGATGGGTGGGGGTTTCTGCTCTACCCTGCCAGGTGTACCAGATGGGTGGGGGTTTCTGCTCTAGCCTGCCAGGTTTACCAGGTGGGTGGGGGTTTCTGCTCTATCCTGCCAGGTGTACCAGATGGGTGGGGGTTTCTGCTCTACCCTGCCAGGTGTACCAGATGGGTGGGGGTTTCTGCTCTAGCCTGCCAGGTGTACCAGATGGGTGGGGGTTTCTGCTCTAGCCTGCCAGGTGTACCAGATGGGTGGGGGTTTAAAATGTTGGAACTATTCCATTGGTTCCAATGTGCCAGGCAAGCTCGATCAAGCACAGATAAGGTATTTGAAATAATAAAAATAGTATTTGAACCCAGGTAGGTCTGCTACAAAGCTCCTCCTATCAAGAGGCTGCAGGTAGACTTCCCACAGTTCCCAGACAGAGAATAGCAGAGTAGTGGAGCAGACAGAAGTCCCCCAGAGTCCCCCAGAGGATCAAACCTCAGGTCAGGCCAGGCCTCAATTATATTTCACAGAAACAGTCAATGCCCTTCAGTGGTTAGCTCCAAATATGACCCTAGACCTCTGAATGTGATTGAAAAACTAGAGCAGTGCACGGTGGGGAAAGATGGAGGCTGTTGTCATTAATCACATAGAACGCATGTGTACGAGCAGACATGGATGCCCGCAAAAATGCACACACGCACACACACACCCAGAGACAGATAGTGTCAGATCCCAAGTGCCTTCACAGTCAGGGGTCAGGGTTGTTTTGGTTGTTTAGATGGTATGGGCAGGTTAGGGGTCCGGTCATCAAGGAAAGACTTCCAAATTAAAACACCATAAAAGATGACAAAATGAGCTGTAAATATCTGCCAGCTTCCCCCAATAGGATTTGAATAAACAAAACTGTAATGATCCATGCAGTCAAAAATTAACCAACGCCCGTCAAGGGGCGATTCCAACAACTATAGACCATTATCATCAATTTTCTGCCCCAAACCAAGGTCAAGTATACACACACACAGCTTACTGTCTCCTATGCAGGGTGTTATTGGTCCAGGGAGACAGAGAAGGGTTGATAAAGGAGAAAGGAGTGTTGCCCCCAGGTCACATGTGTCATCATAAGTGGACCACCAGGTGTGTCATCATCAGTGGACCACAAGAGCAGTTCAGTAGAGGAGCACAGCAGAGTCAGGTCACCTTGAGGTGTGAATTACAGAGGTGCACCACGGGGTCTTCTGAGGCACACACACACACACACACACACACACACACACACACACACACACACACACACACACACACACACACACACAGGTGGGGGGTTTCTCTTCTGAGACACTTCCAGTCTCTGATCGAAGGGTCAAAGGTCAGCAGTACTGAACTGAAGCATGTTTTTAGAGTCTAAATGGGATATATACCAAGTTAATTCAACTTAAAGCATATTTTTCCCCCTTCACATTTAAACCTAGATTTAAACCCAAAAACAAAGTAATTAGTAGAATTCACATTTCATGAAAACTCAATCAAAAATCTACCAAAATTGTATGTTGAGTATGAAGTGTACTATGTAATTACATGTGTACACCATATAAGACCTCAGCTATATCAAGGAGCCAAACAACTGACAATACATCATAATGCTGACGTATTGATATTAATTAATAACAGATACATACATAGAAATATGAAGAGTCATTTCTAGGAAATATTCACAGTAATAACAGATTCCTCTTAAAGTGTGATTTCCATCAAAGATAATGTGATTGCGGTGGATGGTCAACGGGCATGGAGACAATTCGTTGTATTGTAATGCTGGTCGAGAGCTACTTGAGTTCCTCAGTTAAAGTAGATCCTTCACTGTTAATTCACATGTAACATAGCTGCTAGCGGACCACTTGGCTGTGCTGTGATGAGGCTGGGGGTTTAAGAGGGTTATAGTGCTGTGTGCTAAGAGACTGAACTCTCGGCCATGCCCCTTTACGGCTCTGCTCTCGGCCTACAGTATGTGGACTTCTGGATAAAGGTAGTGCTACAGTTTAGGGAAGTTGTCTTGCAACAGGGTGATCAAATTAAGATCCTACATCTGTATATTTCCCAATAAATGGGAATGAAAATGGCTGACAAAAATGATAACGTAATTTGTGTTCAATGAAAGGACAGAATCACAATTGGACTGATTTCCGTTCTTTGCTGATGTAATGTAATATTGTCTGACAAGACTCAAATGCAAGCAGTATTTCCCCATACACTGATCTGTGTGTGACAATCCCTCTCCCACTGTGCTGACTGCTTGCTATGGCAGGGCTGGTCTCAACATCTCCAGCATGTTATGATGGTTTAATACTACTAACAATTAGGGCCGGGACGATACCAGTGTCGCAATACTTGTTAGTATTGTGGCAAGGAAACAAAGCACTAAACGGATTTAACAGCCCTAATGTTGCAAACACACTTCATTAGCTATGTTGTCATCAACAATGTACTGAGTAAAGGATCTGAATACTTATGTAAAAGGGATATTTCAGTTTTTTATTTTTAATACATTAGCGAAAATTTCTAAGAACCTGTTTTTGCATTGTCATTGTGGGGTATTGTGTGTAGATTGATGAGGGGGAAAAAACGATTTAATCCAAAAGTCATGGGTCTGAATACTTTCCGAATGCACTGTATTACAAGTTTTGCAATAATTTGAGACACAGACCACACATAGCAGTTTAAACCTGGAGCCTGGTGCACGGTTCACGACAACTGGACCATTGTCATTACTGTTCCATGATTAGTGAGGATTAGGGTCGATTTTGTAGGACAGTTGTTCAACCCTATTGTACACCAGTAGATGCTCCTCAGGGGAGGACCATCCTCAGTGAATTGCATAAAAATTTAAATAGTGAAATATTAATAAATATATCCTGTTTTGCAATGAAGGTCTACAGTAGCCTCAACAGCACTCTGTGGCTCAGTTGGTAGAGCATGGTGTTTGCAACACCAGCATGGTGTGTGCAACGCCAGGGTTGTGGGTTCGATTCCCACGGGGGGCCAGTACAAAAAACAAAAATGCATGTAATGAAATGAAATGTATGTATTCACTACTGTAAGTCGCTCTGGATAAGAGCGTCTGCTAAATGACTAAAATGTAAATGTCATCCAGAGTCACATGTATGCATATTCCAAGCTATAGCGCACAATATTTTACATACATCAGGTTTTTAAAAGAACCAAAGAGTTTGGTCTTCTTCGTGTTTTCATTTTTGCCATGGAAAAAATATTGCGGTACTTGAATCTTCACAGCTCCACTAACAAACAATGGTGAGAGGCTGGCCAAACATAGTGCACTATACAGGGAATAGAGTTCCATTTAGGATGCAGCACTGTCGGTGTCTCTCCAGCCTGTTAAACAATGATGGTGTAGTTGTAATATGCCTGGCCTAAAGTAGTGCACTATTTAGGGAACAAGGTGCCATTTAGGAGTCATTATGTCTGTGTGTCTGTCTGTCCCTCAGCAACAGAGCCTCCTCATTGCCCCTTTAGAGGAAGTGAGACTTAGCCGAGACCCCCCCCCCCCCCACACACACACACACACACCTGCCAGTCACTGACAGCCCTGTGTTGCAGCAATAGGAGCCACCCTGCTACCAGTCATAGGGCCAGAGAACATGCTGTTGTTCACACTAGCTGTCAGTCATCAGAGTATCATCAGCAGTCACTCTGCTGGGAGCAAAATCCCCCTAAAAGAATGTCAACTATCTGACTGGGTTGTACTGGACGCACACACACACACACACGCAAGCACACACACACACACGCACCTAGGAGGGCACCGACAACTCCCAACTCAGCCGAATAATGAATACAATCCTATTTTAATTACATTTTCTAGCCATAGGTGACCATATTCATTTGTGAATGCCGCCCTCGCGGAGAGGCGTGCGCTGTATTATACCACTGAACACCTGCATCAACTGTTCTTCAGAGCGAGCACAGTGTTATCCAGGTCAAGGCGCGCCCCGCTCAGACAAGAGGCTTAGAGACGAGACAAGAGCTTTTAACACGAAATAAAACCGTCAAAGTTCAACAGTAATCCCCGTAGGTATGGATAAACCCGACAGTTTAACTGTCTGGAAAAGAATCATCTCGGTTTAGTGGAGCGCAGACATGGAGAGAGCATATATCCAGGTGTAGAATTAAACTAACATTAACCAATTCGTAACTATAAGACAATATAATCAAAGATGTTCATCTCTTTACAGTCGACTGAAAAAGGTCTACCTTTTTTATGAAGCAAAAGACAAATTGAACCTAGGCTATACATTACAAAGACTACATTTTCATCCCAAAATCTGCAGCCAATATCATTATGTAAAAAAAATCCTAATCAATTTGTGTGTGTGTGTGTATATATATATATATATATATATATATATATATATATATATATACTAAATAAATCCTACCATGGAATATGCATATTGCGTTGTATTGATAAAAAAAATGGATAAAAAACAAACTTTTCCACAAATGTAAAATTAAGTAGTCCTAGGCCTATGCCAAAATTGACAAACCATTTCAGGGCGGGGAAAATGTTGAAAAGTGTCAAATGGCACTTGGCAAATTTGTTATTTCGAACTATTAGGCCTATGTGAATTCAGGTTTCATCATCAAGCCTACATCTTCATTGGTTTGAATGAACAAAACGGACTTTTAAAACATTTGCTTCCCACTGCAATGATGTGTTCAATTGGGACTCATTCTACCCGGCTGTTTTAAGGCGAGTAAAACAACGGTCATGAATATCAGCACCATGGACAGCTCCCGGTACTGAAGGAGAAAACCCACTTGATAATGCTCCATGACTCGTTTGATTGAAATTCAGAGGTGGAATTCTATGCGTGAAGAGGTCAAATAACAAGGGGGAAATGATTCTAAGGTGCCTAATCTATTATACGATAAAATTCCTTTACACAGGGAAATGTACTTTGGCCTATAAAATCGGTGATTTTATGTTTACAGTGAAGAAACATTTATAGCGTAAATTACAGGTCATGCTTTGGTCTATATGTTGCATCTGAGATGTTGGGTGTTCATATCCTACAAGATATTCTAGCTGTATCCTTACCAAAGCCCATATCAAATAAGCCCATGTGTAACGCAAAATATAGATTACATTTAAATGTATTTTATTATGATTACTAAATGTTGCGAGATTTTTTGAATTCTATAGGTCCTGAGCACACTCCAATTAGTATAATTCTGTGGAATTGATTAAAACCTCACTCTTAATAATTACATAGGATATCTTCCTATAAATGTGGCACAAATTGTAAAACCCTTTGTAGGCCTATCTATATGCTTACATTTTAAGCATAGCCCAACGCGCCATGGAAGTTTTCAGACTCATTTTAGATAATGTGTAAAAATAATACCCCACGGACAACTAACAACGACCTGTTTTTCTGAATTTAAATTTAAATTGGCTACGCAATTAAACCCTATTCCGTCAAGCCGATAGAAAACAACCAGTAAATTAATTCGCTTGATTAGAATAATTTTAGTTTGAATAAATGTCGTTTTGCGTGAGGATTATGCAGATGAAATAATTCGAACCATTATTGAAATGTCAATAGGACAGTTGTAAGAGAAGCCAGTTGAAATAGGCGTATTTCGTGAAATCTAAAATGTGTTGGGGAAAAATGTCCTGTGGTAAGTTCAAAGGAAATAGACAGAAGCCTATCCATTTTGTGTGCGTGTGTGTGTGTGTGGGTGTGTGTGCGCGCGCGCTTGTGCGTGTGGGTGTTGCGAACTGTATATTACAAAACATTTGACTTACATTCATTTTAACACCGGACAGTATAGTTTGACACAGTGCTGCAGTAGACCTGATACCAATAGCCTCTTAAAGGAATAAACATGTATTTTGAGTTGCGTAGAGAGACTGAGCGAGTGAAGGGAGAGAATCCCCGCTCAATTCCAGTAAGAATCAAAGGCGGATTCATTTAGGTGTATGATGTGGCATCCGCTAGTCTTAGTGCCAAGTTATCTGGGTTAGGGTAGGGAACAGAAGCTTAGGCAACATTTTGTGTGAAGGCATTAGGCTACTCTCCTCAAGGTGTCTGCAGAACTCACACGAAAGCGTGTGCGTTCATTTTATTTTTTGCAAATGATAATATAGCCTACTTGGAAAGTGACTTTATTTGAAATATTTAAGTGGCATGCTTTTTTATATATATATCAGAGAGTCTTCCTGTTACTTTTTAACAAAACTTTGGTGCATGAGAAACCTGTGTTTTCTTTCCACTCAATGTCCTAGCATAAGTTAAATGTTATCACATTATGCTCGCTTTGAGATCAGCAAGATGGAGCTGGGTTGTCCGGGCCACGCGCCAAACAACTCTCCTCCATGTTGTGTGTATTATAACTGCTATGACTGGGATCATTTTTCATGTGGCGGACTGAGAGGAAAAAGCCTTACTGCCAAAATCAAAAGGAGAAACGGAGAATTTGAAAGGATCCTTCAGGTTGACGTGTAGCCTTCAGACGCACCTGCCGGTCGTTTTTGGTTCGCTATGACGCCCCCATGAGACGGTTTGTTGGAACTGCAGCACAATCGTGTCCGTTTTCAGCTAGTGTGCGGGAAACAATGTTTTAATTTGACACTTTAAATGTGTTATTTCTTTGACACGTGTTTAAAAAAATTATCAGTCAAATATTAAATAATTATTTAGTCTTATAACCAAAAATATTCATTTTGAAAATTAATTGGACTAATTAGTTAATTGGACCATAGACCACAGTGATCAAATAGAAACGCATACAGTAATTGTTAAATAGTCTGTTTTTAAAACTCACGTTCCGCCATGTCTCAGTCATGATGATGTGGAATTTAAAAAGTTGTATTTCCTCCCAATACCCCGATACAGGACGACGGAATGTTTTTATGCAATGGACAGGACATGTCCCTGAAGTGAAGAGTTGGCTTCAATAGTTCTGTCAGTGAGGTGCATTTCATAAGAAATCGTTTTTACACATGAGATTTTAATAAAATGTGTCATTGAAAGACCACAAAACACCGAGACAACAATGAAACGACAAAGTATTTATAAACACAAACAAAACCACTACTCACCAGGTAAACCGCTGGCGTCAGGAGTAACACCGCACACCAACACGTCGCCTGCATTCTTCCTGGTCTCAAACTTCCACTAGTTTCCCTTCGCTGGCTCTTTGTCTGTGAAGACCATAAATCCACGGGGTATCCGCTTTTACACAACCGTCAAGACCCTCACCAGCCTAGGTAAAAATGAAATTATACACCCCATGACCACTGAACAAGCTTAGCCTACACTTGGAGACAGATATTGGACGAGATGGGGGGGGGACAAACAACGATTACATAGGAATTAATCCAGAGAGCAGGGCTGAAGCAATGTCATAGTTCAATGAAAGATGAAAATTCGATTCAGAGCAAACATAAGGGATCAGTCCTTGATTTGATTGTCTTGCTGCCTGCCGTGCGCGTGAGGCTCGCCTAGCAGTTCCTTACTGAAAAGGAGAACAGTTAAAAGTAGAGTCGGATAAATAACGGACGCTTTATAACCGCACCTCTGGAAAACGCGTGTCTACAACACATCCGGGCTGAGAGAAACACCGTCGCTCTGTCCACACATAATATGAGAGAGAGAAGAGGGAGGGGAGGAGAGGAACGAGGGAAATATTAAAAAACGGGGCGAGATTGGTCCGAGACGCAAGGATCACAGAGTAGTCTTTAAACAGCCACTAAAGCTCGACGGAAAAGCTTTTCATTTACTGACGTGCGGTAGAGTGGTGGGGTTGGTTGATAGAGATAAACGAGCCGACATTCACAGAGAGCCACCAGTGGTATACAGTATGACTCCAGGACAAACAAACTCACTAGGCTACAGCACAAGCTCCCTCCCTCACTATGTATGAACAGATCACTGCGATATAAACCAGCACAGCTGGACAATGACATTGTTTTCTCGTAGGCTATTGGTTATGTGCAGAATTTTGGCTAACCAAATACTAATGCATACAAAAATGGACCTACTGCATATTTAGTAACGGTCTAAACCATATAATTCAATTTAGCCTGTGAAAGATTAGCCTACATTGAAAGAAGTGCTAAATGTAGCCTTATTGAGGATGTTCAAGACCTGGGAAGGGTTAAGCAGAACACTTTGAAGTCACTCAAGGGGAAGACAGGGCCAAAGAAGTAGGCTACTTGAGGGACCCTTAGAACATGGGCTCTTATTATGTGGATGGTCCAGATCTTGACTACCACAAGTGCAAAGTCAATTCATGTCTAGGTGCACATGCATGTGCGTGTTGCTATCATTGTGCGGTATCAAACTATACGTAAACGCACTGTCAGAGCACAAGGTTAAAGGAGCATGCACCACATGCTGAGTGTGTGTTTGTTGCAGGCAGTATAGATAGATAGCCCCCCTCTGCTTCCTTTCAAATGCCATCCTGGAGAAGAAGAAAAAAGAGGAGGGGAAGAGAGGAGAGGAAAAGACAGGGAGGGTAGTTCTGGTTGAATAAATCTGTGGTCCTCTCAGTGCTATAACATTGTGGTGGTCTGCTACTGTCACTATAACTCACCCCTGGGCCTGATGGATTCCTGTTCTGAATGGCTTAGGGAGCCTTCACAGGAGAGAGAAAGAGAGGGAGAGAGACTAGCCTTCACAACAGCTGCAGCAGCACCAGACGCAGGGGAATACATCTTTAGAGGCCTGCCATGATGCTGAATCCCAGCCTGGGGTCTGCTGCTACCTTGATACCCCTCATTTTGGAAGTACAGGACTGGTGCCCAAGAACCAGAGGCCCTATCAAGCGACGAAAGTGCTGGTTTAGGATCAGTTCTTACCTTTTAGATCACAATGAATATGACTACTCATGTGGACTCTAAAAAGCTTAATATATGCAGACCCAGGTTTGAGGTTTCGATACTAGCGATTCATCAAGAAGCGAAGTGGAATAAAAAAATTGGAAATTGGCCAATGTTTTCTTGGAGGATAATATGCAGCATATGCTCCCGATGTGATTTATTGACACGCACAAATACACAACGCATAGGACCTTCGCCAGGTCCTTGGCAATAGTCGCTCTGCCATGTTTCAGAGCCTAAAACATTTTTGAAAGAGAATAATGTCGGGCTCAAGGATTCTCAAGGGCAAAACAGCATTACAGAGCATCAAATCAAATCACATTTTATTTGTCACATACACATGGTTAGGAGATGTTAATGCGCGTGTAGTGAAATGCTTGTATCATATTGAGGAGTTACAACTGAACTAGTCATTTTTGCAACATCAGAGATATGAGAGAGAGAATCCATTGAAAGGCACTTTGTTAACTAAACACTGAGCAGCAACTTTCTCTTCCTCCTGATCACCCCCCCCCCCCCACACACACACACTTCTCTTTCGCTCTCTCACTCCAAGAGACACCCTAAAGGTTAAAGGGGTAATCAGGAGGTGGTGCTAATTTTACCTGGCACACCTTTGGTGCCCATTCACTGCAGTGCAGAGCAACGGGCAACGAATTACAAACTAGTCACTTCCCTAATAGTCCTACCCAGGATGGAGGGCGGGGACAGGGACAGGGAGAAAGGAAGGGGAAGGGAATGGAAAGAGGACTAATGAAGGGGAGAGGGAGAGAAAAGAAGGGGGCTGTGGAATGAGCTGAGTGACGTTGGCAGTACGTATAGAAGGCCGAGCCTGATCCGTCCGGTATCATGAATATGCCCAGCTGGCATGGCTCGTTGCCCGATCGTCAGGGCAGATGTTGGGAGCAGAGGAGAGGGGAGCAGGCCCCTTAGCTTCAGGACCAAACCATGATGTGGTGGTGGCAGGGATCTGTGGCTGCTATGTCTATGCCATCCTGCCAGCCAGCTGGCATCTGAAGTGCCCACTCTACTCCGCTCTGACTAGACACCCAGAGATGGACAGACAAGTCTAAGATTAGTTTTACCCCTGACCAGAATGGATGGGTGGTGGGTAGTGGGAGAGTGCCTGGTGGGTTGTTATGGTGGGAGGGTGGGCACATCGATATGCCATGTGTGGGTACAAAGCGCGGACTTCCTGGAGCTTGTGGCGGAGGCTGCCAATGTCTTTTATGTGGATGTGCGGTCAGGCGGGCAGGCGGGCGGGAACGTGCAGGCGGCAGGCGGACGGACGGAGGGATCTTGGAGATGACAGAGACAAATGTGGGATCAGAATGACGGTCACAGGATGCAGCTGGCAGCCATCACCATCAAGTACTTCCTCCTCATCACAATTAGACCCACTGTGTGTTACTGTGTGTGTGTGTGTGTCTGACTGACTGCAGCCTGCAGGCTCTTGGAGCCAGAGGAGAAAGACAAGAGGAGAAATGGAAAAGGAAGAACTATGTTTGAATGCTTGTCATTCTGTGGATGAAGTCTTGCAGATGCACTCCAAATTCTCTAAATTAAGGGAGAAGTGGGACAATTAGGGAAATGTTTCTAGTTGAAGCGTTTACAAAAATGGGAAATAAAAGGTTCTCAGCTGACAAAAGACATACGAGGAGCTAAATTCTGCTCCCCAAAGTTTGTCAGTCCAGGCTATTTATCTACCAGACATCGTCAGCAGGAGCATCTGGCAGTGGCCTCTCTACTGGTTACATTACTGATGTCTTTAAAAACAGACACAGACAATTCAGCTAGTACTTATCTAGTACTTAGCTAGTACTTAGCTAGTACATGGTTTAGTCTGTTGGAGATTTAAAGTGATGCCAGGCATTCATCTCCAGGCCTCGGGCAGACATACAGAACTTTCCTGGAACCAACTGGCATTTTCAACCTCTCCCTGACTGAGTCTGTAATACCTAAATGTTTCAAGCAGACCACCATAGTCCCTGTGCCCAAGAAAGCGAAGGTAATCTGCCGAAATGACCAACGCCCTGTTCCCCACTCAGAGGCAACGATAAAGTGCTTTAAAAGGCTGGTCATGGCTCACATCAACACCATCATCACAGAAACCTTAGATCCACTCCAATTCGCATACCGCCCCAAAAGATCCACAGATGACGCAATCTCTATCGCACTTCACACTGCCTTTTCCCACCTGGACAAAAGGAACACCTATGTGAGAATGCTGTTCATTGACTACAGCTCAGCGTTGAACACCGTAGTACCCTCAAAGCTCATCACTAAGCTAAGGAACCTGGGACTAAACACCTCCCTCTGCAACTGGATCCTGGACTTCCTCACAGGCCGCCTCCAGGTGGTAAGGGTAGGCAACAACACATCTGCCACACTGATCCACAACACGGGGGCCCCTCAGGGGTGCATGCTTAGTCCCCTCCTGTACTCCCTGTTTACCCACGACTGCGTGGCCAAGCACGGCTCCAACACCATCATTAAGTTTGCTGATGACACAACAGTGGTCGGCCTGACAACGATAAGACAGCCTATAGGGAGGACATCAGAGACCTGCCAGTGTGGGGCCAGGACAACAACGTCTCCCTCAACGTGAGCAAGACAAAGGAGCTGTCACGTTCTTGAAAATGGTCGGACCAAGGCGCAGCGTGAGTATAGTTCCACATATTTATTTAAGTGAAACTAACAAAACAAAATAACAAAACTCACAAAGACCGTGAGGACGTAGTGCCCAAACACACTAACAAACAATCAATATCCCACAAAACACAGGTGCGGAAATAGCTACCGAAATATGTTCCCCACTCAGAGGCAACGATAAACAGCTGCCTCTAATTGGGAACCATATTAGCACCAACATTGAAATAGACATACTAAATCACCCCCTAGTCACGCCCTGACCTACTACACCATAGAGAACCAAGGGCTCTCTATGGTCAGGACGTGACAGGAGCTGATTGTGGACTACAGGAAAAGGGGTGCCGAACAGGCCCCATTAACATCGACGGGGCTGTAGTGGAGCGGATCGAGAGTTTCAAACTATCATGGTCCATACACGCCAAGACAGTCGTGAATAGGGCACGTCAACACCTTTTCCCCCTCAGGAGACTGAAAAGATTTGGCATGGGTACCCAGATCCTCAAAAAGTTCTACAGCTGCACCATTGAGAGCATCCTGACTGGTTGCATCACCACCTGGTATGGCAACTGCTCGGCATCCGACCGTAAGGCGCTACAGAGGATAGTGCGTACTGCCCAGTACATCACTGGGGCCAAGCTTCCTGCCATCCAGGACCTATATGCTAGGTGGTGTCAGAGGAAAGACCAAAAAATTGTCAAAGACTCCAGTCAACCAAGTCATAGACTGTTCTCTCTACTACCGCACACCAAGCGGTACTACAGCGCCAAGTCTAGGTCCAAAAGGCTCCTTAACAGCTTCTACCCCCAAGCCATAAGACTGCTGAACAATCAATCAAATGGCCACCCGGACTGTTTACATTGACCCCCCCCCCGTTTGCTTTTACACTGCTGCTACTTACTGTTTATTATCTATGCATAGTCACTCTACCCCTACCTAGATGTACAAATTACCTCTAACCTGTACCCCCGCACATGGACTCGGTACCGGTACCCCCTGTATATAGTGTCTACTATTGTTATTTTATAGTGTTACTTTTGATTACATTTTTTACATTAAGTTTATTTCGTAAATATTTTCTTAACTCTATTTCTTCAACTGCATTGTTGGTTAAGGACTTGTAAGTAAGCATTTCACGGTAAGGTCTACACCTGTTGTATTTGGCGCATGTGACAAATAAAATTAGATTTTGATTTGTCATCTATGAAGCAGAGAGAGAGAGAGAGAGAGAGAGAGAGAGAGAGAGAGAGAGAGAGAGAGGGAGAGAGAGAGAGAGACAGAGAGCGAGAGAGAGAGAGGGAGAGGGAGAGAGAGAGAGAGAGATACCCAAATGATCAAGTGCTTCAAATTTCCTCTCTCTTAATCAAATTTTCCTGGATCTTGATAACTCAGAGGTCGAAACAAGAAGTGGTATCACAACGGAAGTTAATTGATTAAGTTGATTAAGGAGCATGCACACACACACAGAGATGGAGACATGATCATGAGAGGAGCTGAATGGACGGTAGTACCAAGGCCACACAGACGGACTGTGGTTAGTCTCCCTGATCAATGATTACAGTTGTGACAGTGTGATGACTCTGGTTGATTAAGCTTGATTAAGACCGAAACATGACTTTAACAAGCAGAGGAGAGGACAAGCAACTGATTCAGTGGAGGAATGTAATTTACTGTAAACCAGGGCCTGGTCAAATATAGTGCACTAAACAAGGAATAGGCTGCTATTAGGGACACTTACTAAATGATCTAGAATGTACATAGAAACAACATCTACAAGACTATTACCTAGGAATGACCTGTAAATGTAAAGCACAATCCTGTCATGACAAGCCTGGAAAACCATTCCCAAAAAGGCATCAAATCGGTAGCAGTGGTGCTCTCTCATGGAAGCTTTATGTTCCACCTAGGAACAAAGATGATTAAGTAATCCCCGTCAAAATCTGTCTGTTTAAACTAGAGATATGTTTAGTTTTGTTGCATGGGCTGCACCTCAATCCACCTCATCCACCAATGGTGACCTGGAAGGTGACTGAACTACAACGGTGTTGGTCAGACCACAAGACATCCCGAAAATCCGTATTCTCACGAAAACGTCTGTTGCATCTGAACAGTTTTGTCTACACACCAATATGGAAAGGTGAGACTCTCACGAACACATACGTGTCTGTTGTTTTGCTCTAGGATGCCCACAAGCTCCACAAGATTAATCTGAAGGTACCCTGGTAGCAGTTAAAAAAGCTGTTTTTCCATGTATGTATCTGTTATGAAATGCGTTTCTATGGGCTAATAGCAGTAAGGCCAAATTCAATGTTTTATTTAATATTTTTTATATATATTTTTTATATCTACCTAAAGGCGTCCTAAATTTCAAAAGCAAAAAGCAAAATGATCCTTGGCATGATCATTTTCAAACAATCCCCCCCAGCTTAGACTCTTAAAGATGAAGAAACATCTTCACACTATCGTCCAGGCCAGAGAGAGTGTGATTTTAAATGTACAGTGGAATAGCTCTAGTTCCTCAGACTTCGCTAAAGCCCGTTCTGTCCTCTGACGTCTGTGTGTATAGCTCTTTCTGACCTACGTGTGTCCTGGGTCTGAGTTTCTCACAGATTCTGCCGTCTTCAGGGAGTGTTTCTATATCTATATTTTCTTCTGCACTGGAAGAGGGGAGACATATATTTTCAAAGACCTAGCTGGAGGGAATGGTCAGAATGACATCTTAAATAGTGTTCTATCGCCATCTAGTGGTGTAGACTGATATTACAACATATTCGTTTTTAATATGGGTGCATACTGCATGATGAGAGCCTTGTCATGGAAGCTAATGACACAATTATTTTGTTTTTCTTATTTATTATCAGCAATTGGTCAGATACATATAAACAACCTGTAGGAAAAGGACAGAGCTCTGCGACTTTGCTTTAACAAGGTAATCATCAGTATCGCTTTAGCAAAGATCATTAACGTTACACACACATAGGCAGAAACACACATTCATGCACACACACACGCACGCACGCACACACACACACACACACTTCGAGAGGTTTTTACTTAACACTGCGCAATAAAAAAAGAAATGAACTTATTTATATATAATACATAAATAATTATTAAATAAAAACATTATGCAGTCATTTATTTACAACTCATTTAAAAAAGTGAACATTCCTTTGACCAGCTGGCAACAGACTCCTCAAAATGATCAACGATGTGTCTGTCCGTCTGTATGTCCATCTGTCTCTACCACCACAATTCAATACCCTCTTTGTTTTCTGGGGAATAGAACAGCTGTAACGGATTCATTTACTTTACATGAGGTTTGTCCATCTATACCATTGAGTAAACAGTCTGCACTACCAACTGCTAGTCCGCCACAGCCAATATTATGCATATAACCTGTTTTCAGACAGAGGACTCTGACTCTTCGGATATGTCATTGCATCATTAGCATGAGAAGCTTGAGCTACATCTAGGACCTTGATGCATTTGTTCCTTGGAATTCCTTGGGGTGTTATTGTGGCTACCTAGGCTACATTCTATCTAGCTTTTGCAATACATAACCCATCATAGAATAGCACCAAGGCAGGGAGAAAGAACAAAGCATAAGTGCGTGTGAGTGATTATTGTAGACATTGTAGTCACACTCATCTCTCAACCGATGTAACAGCCACACTGAATATGAACAGCATTGAGAGATCACGTATGATATGTATATAGCAATACGCCTAAGTAGTTTGGATACAAGTAGGCTGTTCTAGTTAGGATTGATGATGTTACACAGCAGTAGATATTAGACCAAGATATAAAGTGGACCCTCTCTCTTCTGATGTAACAGAATGTAAAGAAGACGTTGTGAACAAACCCAGTCACACCCTTCTGTCTGTCTTAACAACTAAGACCAGATTCAATCAAACTCGCAGTAGGGAAAAGGAATCACATTGCTCTTGTACTGTGAAAATACACCCTTTCAATAGCATCATCAAATAGAATTGCTGCTGTGTTTCTCTCAACAAACATTCAACAGCTCTTTGAATTAGCTTCTTTATAGTGTGAGCAATGTGATTTTTCTGCCATGCGGATTCCGGATTCCCTGCAGTGCACTTTGAGATGTTGAATTAAGATAATAAATTAAATGTAAAAAAAATTATTAACCATAATAAGCCTTCAAAGCAACAGTCAGAGAAACCAACAGGAGACAAACGTAAAGTCAGTCAGTCAGGCAGAGAATGAGACATGTTCAGAATTGGGTTCAAACAGTATTTGTTTTCTTTCCAATACTTTGAGCATTTAATTGAGCCTGGCCTGGAGTGGCAGATGGGTGGGGATTGCACTTTTTGGACTATTCCAATGGCTCCATTGCGCCAGGCAAGCTCAATTAAGTGCAGTTGAAAACAGATACTATTTGAACCCATGTCTGTAAAATGCAGCTGTACATACTACAAAGGTAAAGTGGTGCACACAAAATAAATAATATTTACATGGCATCGTCCGTCCTATCATCATATCATCATATCATCATCATCATCACATACAAGAAGCAAAATAAGCAAAATATTCTTAACAAACGTTGGTGAGTTTTTGTTTTTGAAAAAAATGTCTACTTTTTTACATTTCTAGCACAAGACTGTACATCATCTTGTATTGAGAGAGGCAGCTTCCTAGACATAAGTACATATCATGCTGCACTAATATAGTGCAATATTGCGCCTGAAAACAGAAGAGAAAAGGAAAGGCAGAAAGACATTTCCTACAAAGGTTGACAGCATTTCTGCAAGATTAGGACACTTTCTTCTTGTTTTATTTTCTAGGGAAAAGGATCCAGTCCAGAACAAAAATAGAGAGGCAGCGATTTTCTCCAGGAAAAATAAAAAAAGCGTTAAGTGTTTCTCATTTCATTTTCAACAGAGCACCTGTAGTAAAGGAGGGACTTATGCTTCTGCAGCAAAATTCATTGTGTTTTTTCAGGGCCCTCTCCAACAACCTTTGTTTCAAAAGGCGTTTTTATTTGACAGAAAAAGTAGTAAATGGCAGATAAGCAAAGGCAGACTTCCTTAAGAAGAAGACAGAGTTTGTGAAGGCTCTTGTGAAACAAATTATACAAAAATTAAATAAATCAAAAATATTGAGGAAGGAAAATTCTACGCTACTAATGAACAAACATGGTTCGATTTCTGTCTGACTTATTATTATTATTTTTTTGTTATTGATAAATCAGTGACATAATGGAAGTCTTCCCAGAGTTCCAGATATTTTAAGCCACGCCCACTGGTAGCCTGAGAAGAACGGTCAAAGGTGGGTTTCCATGACAACCCATCTGTCTGTTTCCACGACGACAGCCTCCATGACGTCAGTGTAAAATGATTCTGCCACAGGTAGATTAGGAGGTTTACATGTCAGCGTCTCCGTCATAGGCCAGGGTCAAGGGCTTGAGCCGGTTGTTATACATCTGTCTTCTCTGGGGTTTCTTTGGCTTTTTACTAGGAAAGAAAAATGGCAGAAAACATTGTTATTACATGTTTCATATTTCAATTATTGAAGAGGACATTTAGATACCCCTAGCCCTAATATGTAGGCCTAGACATCATAATAATGGAGGACGTATCCATATCATGGCTAAGTTACCCCCACCTGATACATAGAGCTTGCTCTGCTATCTTTTCAAACCGTTTGCCTCGTGTAAAGAGCTGCGTGCATCATTCTGCTGAAGGCCATGCGTTTAGTAGACGGTCAGTTCTACCATCATGCAAAAGGCAATATTGAAATTGCCAATGACTCTGTTCTTACACTGCCACTGTCATTGAAGGAAAAACAACACATCTGTTGGTTACAGCATTAGTAAGGAACATTTCAGAAGCACATTTCAGTGGCCCTTGTCCTAGCATTGAAGTGATGGTGCAGTCGATAATACAGCACTTCATGGAAAATTTCAACGCCTGCTGTAATTCATTTTTATATTGAGACATGTGAGAGAGGTTGAACTCTAAAGGAAGCTGATGAGGGTACAAGCGCAGTACAGAAAGCAGCTTTTTTTCAGCCCAGAACAGTTCCCACTCAAACAGTTCCCACTCACCTTAATGGAAACTAGGCTATGGCACACAGAGACAGTGTAGACAGTTAGCTATAGGTGCATAATGATGACAACACTATGGCATGTCTGGGCAGGCTCTAACATATCACACATCACAACTTCACATACAAAACACAGGGATGAGAGACAATAACAACTCAATGATGAATATATATATATATATATATATATATATATATATATATATATATATCAAATGTAAATAAGATATGTTGTGAAATGTGTCCATCATAAATGGATGGGGAAGAATGGACGGAACAAATAAAGGCTTGAATGGTGAGGGGATCATTGAATAATGGTGATGAGTGATTCTTCTATCTGGCCACAAGAGGACAGTATGCTATTAAAAGTGAAAGCTGGTTGTTTTATAGAGTAACTATGAGATCAATGTTCTGCATCTCTGAAATCAGAAATATACGGCATCCATATTATGTAGTCCTTCAACAAATAACCAAGGGACTTCCTAAAATGGATTCTGTACAGAAGTATGTTTAAGTATGGAGGTGCTCTAAAGACTACTAAACAAACTCCAGGAGCACAGAGGGGTCAGAGGTCTAACAGAGGGACCTGGGGGGGATGACTTCCTGCTCACCTCCATCAATAGCTCCATGTGATTGGTCGGACAGGCACATGTGACAGCAGATGTGGGGAGGAGAGAAAGACAGAGGGTAGGGGAGTTTGTGTGAACACTGCAGCGAGGGCCGCCGTTAGGTCAGGACCTCTAAGTTATGACTGTTTCAATGCCTTGTGGTTGTTGTTGGTGATTCTGTTGTTTATGATGGTTTAGTTGTTGATGCTGTTGTGCTTCTTGTTGATATTGATGTTGTTGATTATATGGTTGTTGCTGACAGTGTTGATTTTGTTGTGGTGGTGGTTGTTGTTGATTTTGATTTTGTTGATGAAATTGCTGATATTTATGTTTTTGTTGTTGTAATTGTTGTTGATCTTGACAATGATTCCGATGCGGTTGTTGTTCTTGATATTGACGTTGTTGTTCTAGTTCGTGTGCCTCATGCTGGCAGTCAGGACACGTATAAGCCATGGTATGATCGTTCTGTCCTCTCCAGACCACCGTATCAGTGCACCGTTCAGGGTTCCAGTTACAGTGACGGGTACTACTCCGACTGATGGTGCACGGAGGAGGGGGGATGAACGGATAAGGTGGGGAGAGGGATGAACGGATGAGGTGGAAAGAGAAAAGCAAAATCGAGAGTACAAATAATGACATGATTTGAAATGAAAATGAATGGGTAAAAATGAAGCTGATGTGATCGTGAAGTGATATACACTGAGTGTACAAAACATTACGGACACCTTCCTAATATTGGGTTGCACCCCACGCTTTTGCGCTCAGAACAGCCTCAATTCATCCGAGAATGCACTCTACAAGGTGTCAAAAGCATTCCAGAGGGATGCTGGCCCATGTTGACTCCAATACGTCCCACAGTTGTATCAAGTTGGCTAGATGTCCTTTGGGTGGTGGAGCATTATCGGTACACACGGGAAACTGTTGAGTGTGAAAAACACAGCAGCACTGCCGTTCTTGACACAAACCGGTGTGCTTGGCACATACTACCATAACCCTTTCAAAGGCACTTAAATCTTTTGTCTTGCCCATTCACCCTCTGAATGGCACACATACACCATCCATGTCTCAATTGTCTGAAGGCTTAAAAATCATTATTTAACCTGTCTCCTCCCCTTCATCTACACTGATTGAAGTGGAATTAACAAGTGAGGGATAATACTGTAGCTTTCACCCGGATTCACATGGTCAGTCTATGACATGGAAAGAGCAGATGTCCTTAAAACCACTTAAGGATCGAACCCTTTTTTTTAATATTCACCTAAAATGACATACCCAAATCTAACTGCCTGTAGCTCAGGACCTGAAGCAAGGATATGCATATTCTTGATACCATTTAAAAGGAAACACTGAAGTTTGTGATAATGTGAAATTGATGTGGGAGAATGTAACACATTAGATCTGGTAAAAGACAATATAAAGGCATGTCTTTTTTAAATCATCTTTGAAATGCAAGAGAAAGGTCACAATGTACTATTCCAGGTTAGGCGTAATTTTGGTGTTGGCCACTAGATGGCAGCAGTGTATGTGCAAAGTTTTAGACTGATCAATGAACAATTGCATTTCTGTTCAAAATGTTGTATCAAGTCTGCCCAAATGTGCCTAATTGGTTTATTGATACATTTTCAAGTTCATAACAGTGCACTCTCCTCAAACAATAACATGGTATTCTTTCACTGTAATAGCTACTGTAAATTGGACAGTGCAGTTAGATTAACAAGAATTTAAGCTTTCTGCCCATATCAGATATGTCTATGTCCTGGGAAATGGTCTTGTTACTTACAACCTCATGCTAATCACATTAGAGCACGTTAGCTCAACCGTCCCGTGGGATGGGTCACAGATGTCGTAGAGGTTAATGTTTTGTACACTCAGTGTACATACAGGTGATGACATACATACATACATACATACATACATACATACATACATACATACATACATACATACATACATACATACATACATACATACATACATTCAAATGACTGATATACACAAACTATCAAACAGGTTAACTTACCAGGCTAGGAAGGTCATGGAAACTATAAAGACGAGTAGAACAAAAGCTCCAGCTGCCACACCGTAGACCCATGTCTTCAGTTTACCATCTGTAGAGAAGGACACACCACACACACTCAGCACACTGACAAGTGACCAACGTCAGTGACAGCTCACATTGGACTCTAATGTGAACGGCTTCACTGCACCTCCATTCCTGTGCAGTAGAGCAGCACACCACATGTTCTCCTGATCATCTGTTGTGTGTAAATTATTACAGGTGGATTGTACTTCAATTTTTCTGTGAATATTAAGATCCACCGCATCATCATACGTGAGTAGAATTGATGGATATTCTGAGGATGAGAAATTCTCGGCCTAATCCTAAATATGTGTGCAAATGGCCGGTGTGAGACTTCTGTTCATATACCTCTTGACGTCGTTAAGGGATTTGTGCAAAAACAATGTGGCTACCGGGAATGACACCATGCAGAATGGTTTCCTTTGTGTAGCTCTACTGCAAATTCTGCTATAATTCCTGAATATATTCACATTTACTTTCTACAAAATATAGGCCGATATTCTAACAAGATTCGACAATATCACATAATAACAACTAGGGAAAGTCTGGGATGGTTCCTACTGTCCCGTAAATTGCTAGAGTAAATCTGTCTGGTTAGAGTACCTGGTCCGAAGGGCTGTAGGAACCAGGTGCGTCCAGCTCGGCCAGGCAGGCTGTTGGAGGGCTGTGTGGGGCTGACCGCCCTGATGGTCTTCACATCAGCCCTGTTGTCCCCCGCCGTGGGGATCTCTAACACCGGGATCACCGTACACTGGTCCAGCAGGCCGTCTGATGTCATCACCTCCGTGTAGCCCTCATCACAACCACACACACCCGCCTGGGAGAAGAGGGGAGGAACACACATGTATAAGGGAAATGAACTCGCACATCAAGGGGTTGCTTTGCAGGCATGTCAGAGACGGTCAATATAAAATCATTTTTGTCAGTTTCATCTCGTTTAGCAGAGCAAATAAAGCTGTTGGAGGCCACTGACCTGGTTAAGCATCGAGTTGGATTTTAAGTAAGGTTATTTCTTATCAAATATTCTCAGGTGTAATTGAATGAATCATCCCTCAGCTTGAGCTCAGCCTCATATCTTGGCAGTATTAAAATGAACCATTGCACGTTTCAAACCCCTTTGTGATGCTACTGCTGCTTTGAAAGGGGGGGGGGGGTCAGACAGAAATTCATGCTTTGAGATTTAAAGGGTGGGGTAGGTTTGGGTTGGGGTATACAGCCAGCAACCCCAAAGGTTAACCCATGTTCTTTCTCTCTTTCTATTATTCTTCTCTCTCTCCTTCTTTCTATCATCGCTCTCTCTGTTCATTCATCTGCCTAACACAGAGGTTTCTGGTGCTCTGTTTCTCTCATCCCTCTCTCTCTGTTCATTCATCTGCCTAACCCAGAGGTTTCTGGTGCTCTGTTTCTCTCATCCCTCTCTCTCTGTTCATTCATCTGCCTAACCCAGAGGTTTCTGGTGCTCTGTTTCTCTCATCCCTCTCTCTCTGTTCATTCATCTGCCTAACACAGAGGTTTCTGGTGCTCTGTTTCTCTCATCCCTCTCTCTCTGTTCATTCATCTGCCTAACCCAGAGGTTTCTGGTGCTCTGTTTATCTCATCCCTCTCTCTCTGTTCATTCATCTGCCTAACACAGAGGTTTCTGGTGCTCTGTTTCTCTCATCCCTCTCTCTCTGTTCATTCATCTGCCTAACACAGAGGTTTCTGGTGCTCTGTTTCTCTCATCCCTCTCTCTCTGTTCATTCATCTGCCTAACACAGAGGTTTCTGGTGCTCTGTTTCTCTCATCCCTCTCTCTCTGTTCATTCATCTGCCTGCTTGGCGGGGGGTTCCCCAATTCCCCAGCAATCTCCGGAGGATAATCACCCCGAGAAGAAATACCCACAATGCAATCAGTGGCTGTACGGCTGAACACACACACACACACACACACACACACACACACACACACACACACACACACACACACACACACACACACACACACACACACACACACACACACACACACACACACACACACACACACACACACACACACACACACACACACACACACACACAAACACAGGGTCGACGGATGAAAGAACAGGGCAGGAAACAGGAAGGCTGATTAGCATAACCAAAGTGGCAGACAAAGAGAGGGGCAGGATGAGGATACAGCAGCTTTATCACTGGTTTGTTATGCAGCCTGGTTCTGCAGCATGGGGCTAAACAACACACTGCCGAGTCTGTGGCTGGCACACACAGCTTACACACACACCAAGACCTGCATGTGCATGCAGACACACACAAACACACCGACACACACAAACACACCGACACACACAAACAGACACAGACACACACACACACACACGTACACGCACACGCACATCTTCACGTATACACACACATGCATGCATGCATACATAGACAGAAAAAACAGGGAATCTGACAGACAGAAAAAATGAAATGGAACAGGATATACAGCATACACAATCACAGAAACACTGTTCCTCTCCCCCAGCCCTGGGAAATCACTTAAAACAACAGCATATACTGAACAAAAATACAAACGCAACATGCAACAATTTCAAAGATTTTACTGAGCTACAGTTCAAGAAATCAGGCAATTAAAATAATTTGACCCTAATCTATGGATTTCACATGACTGGGAATACAGATATGCATCTGCTGGTCACAGATACCTTAAAGAAAAGGTAGGGGTGTGGATCAGAAAACCAGTCAGTATCTGGTGTGTCCACCATTTGTCTCACGCAGCGACACATCTTCTTCACATACAGTTGATCAGGCTGTTGATTGTGGCCTGTGGAATGTTGTCCCAGTCCTCTTCAATGGCTGTGTGAAGTTGCAGGATATTGGCAGGAACTGAGCTGTCGTATCGATCTAGAGCATCCCAAACATACTCAATGGATGACATGGCTAGTGAGTATGCAGGCCATGAATGAACTGGGACATTTTCAGCTTCTAGGAATTGTGTACAGATCCTTGAGACATGGGGCAGTGCATTATCATGCTGAAACATGAGGTGATGGCGGCAGATGAATGGCATGACAATGAGCCTCAGGATCTCATCACGGTATCTCTGTGCATTCAAATTGCCATCGATAAAATGCAATTGTGTTCATTGTCCGTAGCTTATTCCTGCCCATACCATAACCACCATGGTTACAACACCGAACTGCAGTCAGATCAAGACCCTGGTGAGGACAACAAGCACGCAGATGAGCTTCCCTGAGACGGTTTCTGACAGTTTGTGCAGAAATTTTTTGGTTGTGCAAACCCACAGTTTCATCAGCTGTCCGGGTGGCTGGTCTCAGACCATCCAGCAGGTGAAGAAACCGGATGTGGAGGTCCTGGGCCGGCTTGGATACACGTGGTCTGTGGTTGTGAGGCGGTTTGGACGAACTGCCAAATTCTCTAAAACAATGTTGGAGGAGGCTTATGGTAGAGAAATGAACATTCAATTCTCTGGCAACTGTTCTGGTGGACATTCCTGCAGTCAGCATGCCAATTGCACACTCCCTATAAACTTCTAACATCCGTTGTGTTGTGTGCCCAAACTGCACATTTTAGAGTGGCCTTTTATTGTCCCCAGCACAAGTTGCACCTGTGTAATGATCATGATGTTTAATCAGCTCCTTGATATGCCACATTTGTCAGGTGGATGGATTGTCCTGGCAAAGGAGAAATGCTCACTAACAAGAATGTAAACAAATTTGTGCACAAAATTTGAGAGAGATAAGCTTTTGTGTGTATGGACATTTTCTGGAATCTTCTTTTTCAACTTATTGGACCGACACTTTACATGTTGCATTTATATTTTTGTTCAGTATAAAAGAGCAGAGTCACAATACAAACACTACACAAACAGACACATTTGAGTCATATTCAGCTAGACATGTTGTTGTAGCTGTCTCACAGCCCACTCAGCTAGCACTGACTAGAGGCCTGAGTCCTAGTTCATGATGTTAGTAATACTGACTGGTTCTAATGTGTTCTGACATGGGTGTGTGTGTGTAGACGGTGCCGATCCCCCATACACACACACACACACACACACACTCCTAGTGTACCCATTTAACTGGTCCCCTGGTGTTTCCAGGAAATTGACTCTGTTTGTAGTGAACACAAATGCTGGAAGCTCTCAGCCCGAGGAGAGACAGACTACACTTCAAAGACCAGGCTGTATATTATGGGATATTTCTTGCTCACATAAGACTAAGAATGAAAAACATTTAATAGAAAATCATTGAAGTTACATGTTCTATGTTATTTGTACTGGTTCTGGGATTGCCTGTGAGATGCTTGATAATGTGAGAGGGAGTTTAGTTAAGAGGAAGTATAATTGAAAAAGAAAATAGTCTTCTTGATCATGCGTTGTCATTTTACGTACATTTATGTAGTAGGCTCCTGCTACGGCAGATGCAACGATCCCTGTAGCGATACAGTAAGTACAGGGGTATTCATCTGCACGTGTACTAGGAACACCATAACAACGGCATGAGCACACCATCAGAGACTAACAGCTGTTTTCCTCTTCAGTATTCTTTTTTACCTCCTCTGTTTTGTCAACTAACCCAGATGGACTGGTGCCATCCCCACAGGGTCTGTCTGACTCTCTCTCTCTCTCTTTCTCTCCCCATCTCTCTCTTTCTTTCTGTTTCCAGACTCACCTCTGTGCAGAAGGAGCGCGGTTTGTTGCAGGCTGGGTCACATGATCGGTCTGCCAAGGGCTGGGCCGTCAGAGGGCAGCCACCTGTAGGGTAGAGGTCAGAGGGCAAGTGTCAATGTGGAGGGGTTGGGGGCAGCGAGGGGATGGAAGAGAGGGTGCATTCTGTACATTTACTTGCGCTAATGCAAGCAGATAAGCACATACACACACACACCCTTACCAGTGGAGGCTGCTGAGGGGAGGAAGGCTCATAATAATGTCTGGAATGGAGTGAATGGGATAGCATCAAACACATGGAAACCATGCATTTGATGTATTTGATACCATTCCACTGATTCCGCTCCAGCCGTTTCCACAAGCCCGTCCTCC
Organism: Salmo trutta; assembly: GCF_901001165.1. NCBI lineage: Eukaryota > Metazoa > Chordata > Actinopteri > Salmoniformes > Salmonidae > Salmo > Salmo trutta. Next base: position 22,606,813 of record NC_042992.1, on the reverse strand, counting down.
CCAATTAAGGTTCCACCAACCTCCTGTGACACACACAGCAGCGGACATGTGGCCCAGGTTGTTAGCTTGGACTGCTGTCTTTGTTGCTGCACTTCAGACTGTTGTGCTGCAGACAACTTGAATCAGAGACATTACACACCGCTTCTCTGTTTTGCACTCTCTCTCCCGCTCTCTCTCTCCCTCTCTCGCTCCCTTAGATTCTACATGCCTCTCCTCCCTCCCTCTCTTTATTTCTCTCATTACCCCCCTCGCAGTATATTTTGATATTGCAATAATTCAGTAATTAGAGCACTCTGATAGCTAGCTGTTCAGAATTTCTCCCCAAACCCCCTGACGAAAACAATCCTATTAATTCATGGTTCAGCAGATACACACCACACATTACGCACCATCCCAGAGAGCAAGCATACAGAGAGACACACTTAGATAAACAGGAAGCAGACAGAGCTCTCTGGATCTCAGATGAGTTGTGTGTACTGTAGTGAGTTGATGCTTTCACTGCACCATTCATTCTGATACAGTACCTGGGCTTTAATGCTTCAGATATCAAGGACAGCATGGCTGTGTCCTAAATGCCACCTCAATTCATACATAGTGCACTACTTTTGATGAGAGCTCTATGGAACTTGGGCAAAATAAGTGCACTACAGTATATAAGGAAAAGGGTGCCATTTGGAACGCAACTTGGGACTCATCCCTTTAAGTGATTTTGCCTTTAGGCAAAAAGACAGGGGCTTGCTGCTTTCACACTCAGCTTTTATTTGAACTAACCTGGGGTAAATCAATATATACAATAGAAGGGTAGAGAAGATAAGAGGAGGGACACTGTAGTGGCACTTGACCAACTACGCCTAGAGGAGGGATAAGGTAGTGTAGTCGAGGGAACTAGACCAACTACACCTAGAGGAGGGATATGGTAGTGTAGTGGAGGGAACTAGACCAACTACACCTAGAGGAGGGATATGGTAGTGTAGTGGAGGGAACTAGATCAACTACACCTAGAGGAGGGATATGGTAGTGTTGTGGAGGGGACTAGACCAACTACACCTAGAGGAGGGATATGGTAGTGTTGTGGAGGGAACTAGACCAACTACACCTAGAGGAGGGATATGGTAGTGTAGTGGAGGGGACTAGACCAACTAGACCTAGAGGAGGGATATGGTAGTGTAGCGGAGGGAACTAGACCAACTACACCTAGAGGAGGGATATGGTAGTGTTGTGGAGGGAACAAGACCAACTACACCTAGAGGAGGGATATGGTAGTGTAGTGGAGGGAACTAGACCAACTACACCTAGAGGAGGGATATGGTAGTGTTGTGGAGGGAACTAGACCAACTAGACCTAGAGGAGAGATATGGTAGTGTTGTGGAGGGAACTAGACCAACTACACCTAGAGGAGGGATATGGTAGTGTTGTGGAGGGGACTAGACCAACTACACCTAGAGGAGGGATATGGTAGTGTAGTGGAGGGAACTAGACCAACTACACCTAGAGGAGGGATATGGTAGTGTTGTGGAGGGAACTAGATCAACTACACCTAGAGGAGGGATATGGTAGTGTTGTGGAGGGAACTAGACCAACTACACCTAGAGGAGGGATATGGTAGTGTTGTGGAGGGAACTAGACCAACTACACCTAGAGGAGGGATATGGTAGTGTAGTGGAGGGAACTAGACCAACTAGACCTAGATGAGGTTTATGGTAGTGTAGTGGAGGGAACTAGACCAACTAGACCTAGAGGAGGGATATGGTAGTGTTGTGGAGGGAACTAGACCAACTAGACCTAGAGGAGGGATATGGTAGTGTTGTGGAGGGAACTAGACCAACTACACCTAGAGGAGGGAAATGGTAGTGTTGTGGAGGGAACTAGACCAACTACACCTAGAGGAGGGATATGGTAGTGTTGTGGAGGGAACTAGACCAACTACACCTAGAGGAGGGATATGGTAGTGTTGTGGAGGGAACTAGACCAACTACACCAAGAGGAGGGATATGGTAGTGTTGTGGAGGGGACTAGACCAACTACACCTAGAGGAGGGATATGGTAGTGTAGTGGAGGGACCTAGATCAACTACACCTAGAGGAGGGATATGGTAGTGTAGTGGAGGGGACTAGACCAACTACACCTAGAGGAGGGATATGGTAGTGGAGTGGAGGGAACTAGACCAACTACACCTAGAGGAGGGATATGGTAGTGGAGTGGAGGGAACTAGATCAACTACACCTAGAGGAGGGATATGGTAGTGTAATGGAGGGAACTACACCAACTACACCTAGAGGAGCAATATGGTAGTGTTGTGGAGGGAACTAGACCAACTACACCTCGAAGAGGGATATGGTAGTGTAGTGGAGGGAACTAGATCAACTACACCTAGAGGAGGGATATGGTAGTGTAGTGGAGGGAACTAGACCAACTACACCAAGAGGAGGGATATGGTAGTGTTGTGGAGGGATCTAGACCAACTACACCTAGAGGGGGATATGGTAGTGTTGTGGAGGGAACTAGACCAACTACACCTAGAGGAGGGATATGGTAGTGTTGTGGAGGGAACTAGACCAAATACACCTAGAGGAGGGATATGGTAGTGTAGTGGAGGGAACTAGACCAACTACACCTAGAGGAGGGATATGGTAGTGTAGTGGAGGGAACTAGATCAACTACACCTAGAGGAGGGATATGGTAGTGTTGTGGAGGGAACTAGACCAACTACACCTAGAGGAGTGATATGGTAGTGTAGTGGAGGGAACTAGACCAACTACACCTAGAGGAGGGATATGGTAGTGTTGTGGAGGGAACTAGACCAACTAGACCTAGAGGAGGGATATGGTAGTGTAGTGGAGGGAACTAGACCAACTACACCTAGAGGAGGGATATGGTAGTGTTGTGGAGGGGACTAGACCAACTACACCTAGAGGAGGGATATGGTAGTGTAGTGGAGGGAACTAGACCAACTACACCTAGAGGAGGGATATGGTAATGTTTTGGAGGGGACTAGACCAACTACACCTAGAGGAGGGATATGGTAGTGTAGTGGAGGGAACTAGATCAACTACACCTAGAGGAGGGATATGGTAGTGTTGTGGAGGGAACTAGACCAACTACACCTAGAGAAGGGATATGGTAGTGTTGTGGAGGGAACTAGATCACCTACACCTAGAGGAGGGATATGGTAGTGTAGTGGAGGGAACTAGATCAACTACACCTAGAGGAGGGATATGGTAGTGTTGTGGAGGGAACTAGACCAACTACACCTAGAGGAGTGATATGGTAGTGTAGTGGAGGGAACTAGACCAACTACACCTAGAGGAGGGATATGGTAGTGTTGTGGAGGGAACTAGACCAACTAGACCTAGAGGAGGGATATGGTAGTGTAGTGGAGGGAACTAGACCAACTACACCTAGAGGAGGGATATGGTAGTGTTGTGGAGGGGACTAGACCAACTACACCTAGAGGAGGGATATGGTAGTGTAGTGGAGGGAACTAGACCAACTACACCTAGAGGAGGGATATGGTAATGTTTTGGAGGGGACTAGACCAACTACACCTAGAGGAGGGATATGGTAGTGTAGTGGAGGGAAGTAGATCAACTACACCTAGAGGAGGGATATGGTAGTGTTGTGGAGGGAACTAGACCAACTACACCTAGAGAAGGGATATGGTAGTGTTGTGGAGGGAACTAGATCACCTACACCTAGAGGAGGGATATGGTAGTGTAGTGGAGGGAACTAGATCAACTACACCTAGAGGAGGGATATGGTAGTGTTGTGGAGGGAACTAGACCAACTACACCTAGAGAAGGGATATGGTAGTGTTGTGGAGGGAACTAGATCACCTACACCTAGAGGAGGGATATGGTAGTGTAGTGGAGGGAACTAGATCAACTACACCTAGAGGAGGGATATGGTAGTGTAGTGGAGGGAACTAGACCAACTACACCTAGAGGAGGGATATGGTAGTGTAGTGGAGGTGAACTAGATCAACTACACCTAGAGGAGGGATATGGTAGTGTTGTGGAGGGAACTAGACCAACTACACCTAGAGGGGGATATGGTAGTGTAGTGGAGGGAACTAGACCAACTACACCTAGAGGAGGGATATGGTAGTGTTGTGGAGGGAACTAGACCAACTACACCTAGAGGAGGGATATGGTAGTGTTGTGGAGGGAATTAGACCAACTACACCTAGAGGAGGGATATGGTAGTGTTGTGGAGGGAACTAGACCAACTACACCTAGAGGAGGGATATGGTAGTGTTGTGGAGGGGACTAGACCAACTACACCTAGAGGAGGGATATGGTAGTGTTGTGGAGGGGACTAGACCAACTACACCTAGAGGAGGGATATGGTAGTGTAGTGGAGGGAACTAGACCAACTATACCTAGAGGAGGGATATGGTAGTGTTGTGGAGGGAACTAGATCAACTACACCTAGAGGAGGGATATGGTAGTGTTGTGGAGGGGACTAGACCAACTACACCTAGATGAGGGATATGGTAGTGTAGTGGAGGGAACTAGACCAACTACACCTAGAGGAGGGATATGGTAGTGTTGTGGAGGGAACTAGACCAACTAGACCTAGAGGAGGGATATGGTAGTGTTGTGGAGGGGACTAGACCAACTACACCTAGAGGAGGGATATGGTAGTGTTGTGGAGGGAACTAGACCAACTAGACCTAGAGGAGGGATATGGTAGTGTAGTGGAGGGAACTAGATCAACTACACCTAGAGGAGGGATATGGTAGTGTAGTGGAGGGAACTAGACCAACTAGACCAAGGTTATACAGAGGAGGGATATGGTAGTGTAGTGGAGGGAACTAGACCAACTAGACCAAGGTTATACAGAGGAGGGATATGGTAGTGTAGTGGAGGGAACTAGAACAGATTCACAGCTCAGTCAGTACTACAACCCTTCCTTGCTGATAAGTGTGGTTTCTATGACAATGTTGTAGGTGGCAGTCAGGACTAGGTTTGTCATTAGGAGTTTAAACAGCACCACTATAACCAGGCTGAAAGTAACAGGGTTACCGTAGCAGCCAGGGAGGGGTAAAGTCTGGAGCGTAATCATAATAAATGTAACTTTTATCAGTGATTGGAGGATGGAAAAGGTTCCAGTGCTTCCTTCGATTTAACAGCACCCTTTACCAGGTATTCTACAATATGTACCGGAGCTGTAGAGAATGAGAGGTGCCACTTCACAAGAAATATATATGTAGCAACACTTAGAGAGTAATCCTGGACGGAATGCTTCAAGTTATTCAGAAAAATGATACTGTCGGCAGAAAACTGCTAATCTATCAGAAGATGTTTAGAATATTCATGATAGTGATGCACATGGACACACACACACACACACACACACACACACACACACACACACACACACACACACACACACACACACACACACACACACACACACATAGCGTATGCAAATCATATGCGGAAGCCACATGGCATGAAAAGAAGCGTTTACATCAAGGAAATACAGGGTATATGCCAAAAAAACGATTTGATATAATATGCATGAAATATGCATACCATCTGGAGCGTATGGCTGTGGAATGCCTTGGCATTGGATCTACAGCATCATTAATATACGATGAGTGTGAATTCAGGCTATATCATGAATCATGCACACCTACCTAACAAATGTAAGGTGTATTTAGCTGTCTAGATAAATGCATGTTAAAAATAAAGTTAGATTCGATTTGTAATGTCATACTGTATGAACACACACCAAACATCAAAAGTTAACCATAGTTTACAGAAATGTTTCAACCACTTTTTTACATTTTATTCTTATTTTAGTTGTATCCAGAACAACATACAGTGCATTCATATTAAGATACACTACATGACCAAAAGTATGTGGACACCTGCTTGTCGAACGTCTTATTCTAAAATCATGGGCATTAATATAGAGTTTGTCTTCTCTTTGCTGCTATAACAGCCTCCACTCTTCTGAAGGCTTTCCACTAGATGTTGGAACAGTGTTGCGGGGACATGCTACCATTCAGCCACAAGAGCATTAGTGAGGTTGGGCACAGATGTTGAGAGATTAGGCCTGGCTCGCTGTTGGCATTCCAATTCATCCCAAAGGTGGGATTGAGGTCAGGCCAGTCAAGTTCTTCCACACCGATCTCGACAAACCATTTCTGTATGGACCTCGCTTTCTGCATGTGTCATGCTGGAACAGGAAAGGGCCTTCCCCAAGCTGTTGCCACAAAGTTGGACGCACAGAATTGTCTAGATTGTCATTATATGCTGTAGCGTTAAGATTTCTCTTCACTGGTAATAAGGAGCCTAGCCCGAACAAATAAAAACAGCCCCAGACCATTATTCTTCGTCCACCACACTTTACAGTTGGCATTATGCATTCGGGCTGGTAGCGTTCTCCTGGCATCCACCAAACCCAGATTCGTCTGTCAGACTGCCAGTTGGTGAAACGTGATTCACCACCCCAGAGAACACGTTTCCACTGCTTCAGAGTCCAATGGCGATAAGCTTTACACCACTCCAGCCGACTCTTGGCATTGCGCATGGTGGTCTTAGGCTTGTGTGCGGCTGCTCAGCCATAGAAACCCACTTCCAGAGGCAGACGATTTTTATCCACTACGCGCTTCAGCACTCAGCGGTCCCATTCTGTGAGCTTGTGTGGCCTACCACTTCGCGGCTGAGCCGTTGTTGCTCCTGGACGTTTCCACTTCACAATAACAGCACTTACTGTTGACAGGGGCAGCTCTAGCAGGACAGAAATTTTGACGAACAGACTTGTTGGAAGGTGGCATCCTATGACAATGCCACGTTGAAAGTCACTGAGCTCTTCAGTAAGGCCATTCTACTGCCAATGTCCATGGAGATTGCATGGCTGTGTGCTCAATTTTATACACCTGTCAGGTTTGTCATTGACAAATTCACTAATTTGATGGGGTGTCCACATACTTTTATATATATAGTGTAGCTAGTTGAGACAACCACATAATTATCACAGTCGTAGTAAGTACATTTTTCCACAATAAACAAGTTGTCACCAAAGTCAGTGCTATTAGTCACTGGTTATTCATTCCTCAGATGATTCATCACTGGTTATTCATTCCTCAGATGATTCATCACTGGTTATTCATTCCTCAGAGAATTCATGGCTGGTTATTCATTCCTCAGATGATTCATCGCTGGTTATTCATTCCTCAGATTATTCATCACTGGTTATTCATTCCTCAGATGATTCATCACTGGTTATTCATTCCTCAGAGAATTCATGGCTGGTTATTCATTCCTCAAAGGATTCATCGCTGGTTATTCATTCCTCAGAGGATTCATTGCTGGTTATTCATTCCTCAGAGAATTCATGGCTGGTTATTCATTCCTCAGAGAATTTATGGCTGGTTATTCATTCCTCAGAGAATTTATGGCTGGTTATTCATTCCTCAGAGAATTCATGGCTGGTTATTCATTCCTCAAAGGATTCATCACTGGTTATTCATTTCTCAGATGATTCATCACTGGTTATTCATTCCTCAGATGATTCATCGCTGGTTATTCATTCCTCAGATGATTCATCACTGGTTATTCATTCCTCAGATGATTCATCACTGGTTATTCATTCCTCAGATGATTCATCGCTGGTTATTCATTCCTCAGATGATTCATCGCTGGTTATTCATTCCTCAGATGATTCATCGCTGGTTATTCATTCCTCAGATGATTCATCGCTGGTTATTCATTCCTCAGATGATTCATCGCTGGTTATTCATTCCTCAGATGATTCATCACTGGTTATTCATTCCTCAGATGATTCATCGCTGGTTATTCATTCCTCAGATGATTCATCACTGGTTATTCATTCCTCAGATGATTCATCACTGGTTATTCATTCCTCAGATGATTCATCACTGGTTATTCATTCCTCAGATGATTCATCACTGGTTATTCATTCCTCAGAGAATTCATCACTGGTTATTCATTCCTCAGATGATTCATCACTGGTTATTCATTCCTCAAAGGATTCATCGCTGGTTATTCATTCCTCAGAGAATTCATGGCTGGTTATTCATTCCTCAGATGATTCATCACTGGTTATTCATTCCTCAGAGAATTCATGGCTGGTTATTCATTCCTCAGAGAATTCATGGCTGGTTATTCATTCCTCAGATGATTCATCACTGGTTATTCATTCCTCAGAGAATTCATGGCTGGTTATTCATTCCTCAGAGAATTCATGGCTGGTTATTCATTCCTCAGAGAATTCATGGCTGGTTATTCATTCCTCAGATGATTCATCACTGGTTATTCATTCCTCAGAGAATTCATGGCTGGTTATTCATTCCTCAGATGATTCATCACTGGTTATTAATTCCTCAGATGATTCATCACTGGTTATTCATTCCTCAGAGAATTCATGGCTGGTTATTCATTCCTCAGATGATTCATCACTAGTTATTCATTCCTCAAAGGATTCATCGCTGGTTATTCATTCCTCAGAGAATTCATGGCTGGTTATTCATTCCTCAGATGATTCATCACTGGATATTCATTCCTCAGAGAATTCATGGCTGGTTATTCATTCCTCAGAGAATTCATGGCTGGTTATTCATTCCTCAGAGAATTCATGGCTGGTTATTCATTCCTCAGATTATTCATCGCTGGTTATTCATTCCTCAGAGGATTCATTGCTGAATAAGACACACACACTGTAACTCTTCACCTAGAACCTCTGAGCTCTGAGCACCACCGAGGCAGAGATAGCAGTCACAGACCTAAAGCTGACGTGTGACGGCCAGCAGATTTTAAATGTGTCATTGTCGAGGATTAAATCCTCCTCACCTACACACACACACTAACACATGCACACGCACACTCGATGGCACACCCGCATACACACAGGAAAGCATACCCACACACACGTGGCCTCGGCTCCACAGTGACAAGCAGTCAGGAAGTGCTCGGAAAGAATTCTCTCTCTTCTTCGAACGAACAAACGCCACTCGCTCCGACGGGCAGAAACAGTGTTTTAAATGACCGAATCCACCTCGTATCCACCTCATTATCATCAGCCACAGAGGCACCTGACCTGGAGAGAGCTGGGCGGCTGACTGCAGCAGAACTGCATTGTACTATTCATTGGAGCTATTGAGCTTATTCACATCGCACACATTCAGGCAGTTAAAGTTATTATAATGTAGCTACTAAATCGAGAGTCAGCGACTGAAATATTTTGCTACAGTAGGATACCACTCAATATTCGTCCTTAGAGAAGGGTTTAGTGACTTCTAATTCACTGGCATATGAAGTAGGCAAATATATAAAGGGATTTGTTTAATTAAAATAAGGAGTGTTGGTGGTTGCATTCTGACAGAAGGTGGGGTATAAGCAGCACACACACACTCACGTTTGTTTTACTCTCCTTGTGGGGACCAAAGAATTGATTCCCATTCAAAATCCTATTGTCTTTAACCCCTAACCCAAAACCTAGTACTAACCCTAACCCCTAACTCTAACCTTAACTCCAAAACCCTAACCCTATCCCCAAACCTAAAATAAACTTTTTCCTTATGGGGACCAGCAAAATGTTTTCACTGGTCCAAATATGTATTATTTTACTATCCACACACACACACACACACACACACACACACACACACACACACACACACACACACACACACACACACACACACACACACACACACACACACACACACACACACACACACACACACACACACACACACACACATATACCTGTGACATTTAATCCATCAGATCTCTGACACCAGACCAGTCGAGAGGAGCTCCTCCACGCTCCTGTCATCCACTTGTACTCATAACACTGGCCCTCTGTAGTGGGAGGAGAGATATGGATCAGTACAGACTACTCATAACACTGGCCCTCTGTAGTGGGAGGAGAGATATGGATCAGTACAGACTACTCATAACACTGGCCCTCTGTAGTGGGAGGAGAGATATGGGTCAGTACAGACTACTCATAACACTGGCCCTCTGTAGTGGGAGGAGAGATATGGATCAGTACAGACTACTCATAACACTGGCCCCTCTGTAGTGGGAGGAGAGATATGGGTCAGTACAGACTACTCATAACACTGGCCCTCTGTAGTGGGAGGAGAGATATGGATCAGTACAGACTACTCATAACACTGGCCCTCTGTAGTGGGAGGAGAGATATGGATCAGTACAGACTACTCATAACACTGGCCCTCTGTAGTGGGAGGAGAGATATGGGTCAGTACAGACTACTCATAACACTGGCCCTCTGTAGTGGGAGGAGAGATATGGATCAGTACAGACTACTCATAACACTGGCCCTCTGTAGTGGGAGGAGAGATATGGATCAGTACAGACTACTCATAACACTGGCCCTCTGTAGTGGGAGGAGAGATATGGATCAGTACAGACTACTCATAACACTGGCCCTCTGTAGTGGGAGGAGAGATATGGATCAGTACAAACTACTCATAACACTGGCCCTCTGTAGTGGGAGGAGAGATATGGATCAGTACAGACTACTCATAACACTGGCCCTCTGTAGTGGGAGGAGAGATATGGGTCAGTACAGACTACTCATAACACTGGCCCTCTGTAGTGGGAGGAGAGATATGGGTCAGTACAGACTACTCATAACACTGGCCCTCTGTAGTGGGAGGAGAGATATGGGTCAGTACAGACTACTCATAACACTGGCCCTCTGTAGTGGGAGGAGAGATATGGGTCAGTACAGACTACTCATAACACTGGCCCTCTGTAGTGGGAGGAGAGATATGGATCAGTACAGACTACTCATAACACTGGCCCTCTGTAGTGGGAGGAGAGATATGGATCAGTACAGACTACTCATAACACTGGCCCTCTGTAGTGGGAGGAGAGATATGGGTCAGTACAGACTACTCATAACACTGGCCCTCTGTAGTGGGAGGAGAGATATGGATCAGTACAGGCTACTCATAACACTGGCCCTCTGTAGTGGGAGGAGAGATATGGGTCAGTACAGACTACTCATAACACTGGCCCTCTGTAGTGGGAGGAGAGATATGGATCAGTACAGACTACTCATAACACTGGCCCTCTGTAGTGGGAGGAGAGATATGGATCAGTACAGACTACTCATAACACTGGCCCTCTGTAGTGGGAGGAGAGATATGGATCAGTACAGACTACTCATAACACTGGCCCTCTGTAGTGGGAGGAGAGATATGGATCAGTACAGACTACTCATAACACTGGCCCTCTGTAGTGGGAGGAGAGATATGGGTCAGTACAGACTACTCATAACACTGGCCCTCTGTAGTGGGAGGAGAGATATGGATCAGTACAGACTACTCATAACACTGGCCCTCTGTAGTGGGAGGAGAGATATGGATCAGTACAGACTACTCATAACACTGGCCCTCTGTAGTGGGAGGAGAGATATGGATCAGTACAGACTACTCATAACACTGGCCCTCTGTAGTGGGAGGAGAGATATGGATCAGTACAGACTACTCATAACACTGGCCCTCTGTAGTGGGAGGAGAGATATGGGTCAGTACAGACTACTCATAACACTGGCCCTCTGTAGTGGGAGGAGAGATATGGATCAGTAAAGACTACAAATAGCTCATATAATATCATAAAGGAACAAATGCAAGTGTGAATTTTTGAATGTGTGTATGTATGCGTGTGTGTGTGTGTGTGTGTGTGTGTGTGTGTGTGTGTGTGTGTGTGTGTGTGCGCGTAGACTGACCAGTGCAGGGCCGGGCCTCCCACTCCTGTTCTGGACACTGCAGTAGGTTCTCTGGCTCCTGGGCCAGCACGGCTCTGGATCTGACCTGCACTGAACCGAACCCCAGGTCATCTCCACTGACACAGCTCAGCTGACACGGGCTCCACACTGTCCAGTCAGTCAGGTAGCAGTCACCTGAACAGAACCACACAGTACACAATTTACAACACATTTAGCTGTACACAGTTGAGAACTTACAGAACTATATGAGACGTTACTGTTACCCATGTAACCTGACAATGGCTCCGGAGTTTATCCTGGTCATATCACAAAATCCCTGACCCCGGCACTACATCATTATAATGGGAAACTTGGATATTACTTTTATTTGGTTTAGATGTCATCCTATGTCCACACTGATTGACACTAGGCAGAATTCTTAGACTTCTTCAGATAATTTTTTTATTTTTAGGTTTAAACCCTATCCCTAGTAAAGTTAAGAATATCAACTTTTAAAAATTAAACCTCTCCTCAAATATTTCCCCAACAGAGCCAGATCAAATTTTTTATTATCCTCTATTCTAACATGGATCAGGGTGTTCTCAGAAAACAGGCCATTTCCCATTAAAACAGGTCAGTCATTTATTCATGCCATTGTAGTGGCAGGGAGGAAGTGAGTACACGACTAAATATTAATTAATTATAAAGCCTTCAATTCCAAAGAGACCTAATCCCCCTTATGATTATCAGAGTACGTGCACATTCCTCTGTCTGCCCTCTGTGTGTCAGGCGTCAGGCATGGTGGGGTCATGGACTGGGCTATGATCAGGCACGGGAGGCAGGGCAGTGATGCGCAGAGGAGGGGAAGAGAGGTGCTGTCTGGTGGGGTTTCATGTGGCAAGAGAGTGGACACTTGAATTAAGCACCTGCCCCCTCTGTCCTGGGTGCCTGAGCTAAACCACGGGATATTAGAGCTATGGACTACGACTACACACGTGTCCACAATTTCATATTTGTTTTATTTCACCTTTATTTAACCAGGTAGGCAAGTTGAGAACAAGTTCTCATTTACAATTGCGACCTGGCCAAGATAAAGCAAGCAGTTTGACACATACAACAACACAGAGTTACACATGGAGTAAAACAAACATACAGTCAATAATACAGTAGAAACATAAGTCTGTATACAATGTGAGCAAATGAGGTGAGATAAGGGAGGTAAAGGCAGAAAAGGCCATGGTGGCAAAGTAAATACAATATAGCAAGTAAAACACTGGAGTGGTAGATTTGTAGTGGAAGAAAGTGCAAAGTAGAAATACACACATGCACACACACGCACACACAGCCCAAACACACCACACACAATTTTCTGCTGCGTGAGCTTGTCACAACTCTCTACTTCTGCTACACAGGACCTGTCAAAACGGGATTTTGGATCTGTCATTCACAGGCACTGGCAAAATGGGATGTTGGATCTGTCATTCACAGGCACTGGCAAAATGGGATGTTGGATCTGTCATTCACAGGCACTGGCAAAATGGGATGTTGGATCTGTCATTCACAGACACTGGCAAAAAAGGAAATACGTACTGTAAAAATAACGTTCACACTAGTCCATTTCAGATGCACTTTTTTCCCTAACAACTCTCTGAAATGTATGACATTGAAAGGTTTTTACTCAGAAGAGAAAGTATTATTGCCACTTTCATGTCATTGGAGATAACGAAATCATGTAATCACATAAACAGATCTTAGAAACCTCACTGGATTCCCTACAATGTCAGTCAACATCACTATGAACAGAGAAGGACGCACCGGAGCAGGCATTGGAGTCCTCTCTAGCACCAGCCTCTGATTATCTAACCATCCAGTCATTAGTGCTTACTGTCAGTGTCAGCAGGATACTGCTCCTAAGAGATGTTATGAGAGAGCTGGAATAGCATACAACACAGCTAGGACCACATAAATGTGATTTAATGCCAGTAGTGAACTCAGCTCAGCCTAAAAGGCACAGCAAAATGTCTCTGCGTAGTTATAGAACATCGAATGACAAGGGGCTTCCTCGACCAGATAGAGCTACACATTGTAACTGTACTGCTTTGTTGAACTAGCTACATAGTAGATTAGATGGATGCTCCGAGGTGAATCTTTACTGATCATAGGGTCAGGCGTTTTTCCTGGTCCTTATCGCCCTCTTATCTAGGGACCGGGTCCATTGTCCAGGACTCTGGATCCCCAGTCATTGCAGGCCAAGGTAAGCTAATTACCTGGACAGGGCGAGGTGCAGGGTTCTTCCAGGGTGATCTGTTTGTCGCCGTCTACCGAGGGCTCAAGGTTTCCACACAGCTCATCATCCACCAGACTGCCCTCACCCTGGCCAGACCCATCCGACACAAAGCAGGACATGTTACGGAACCGCAGCCCCTCTCCGCACCTCGCACCCTGCACGATAAACATAGAGAGAAAACACAGGTTAAAATACACCTCCATAGACATTTCATTGTGTGTCACAGATTGCCATTGTGCGTATTGACTCGGTTTGTCCCACAATACTGTGTTAGCCCTCTGAGCTAAAGGCATTAGCTTGGGAAGTTAACAAAAGTCTTCAGGTCTCAGGCAAGGTTACCCACAACGTGAGCTAGGTTCACTGAACCACCTCCCTTACATTCACACAGAGCTGGTCTGCTGTGTAGACAACATCCAACTCTCTCAAGGCTATGACATGGATCTTTTTTATTTTTACCTTTATTTAACTAGGCAAGTCAGTTATTAACAACAAATTCTTATTTACAATGACGGCCTACCCCGGCCAAACCCAGACAACGCTGGGCCAATTGTGCGCCGCCCTATGGGACTCCCAATCACAGCCGGATGTGATGCAGCCTGGATCTGAACCAGGTACTGTAGTGATGCCTCTTGCACTGAGATGGAGTGTCTTAGACCACCGCGCCACTCGGGAGCCCCCATCTTTGGTTTGTCAGAAATAACAGCTATTCTAGGATTGTGCTGTAGGCTGCTGATGAACTACTGTCAGGAACTCCAGCAGGAGGTGAAAACAGCTCAGACCAAAGGAGAGTCAACATTCCATTACTCTGCAATAGAATACAGTGCCTGTCTGTCAAAAATATAGATGCTGAGAGAGAGAGAGAGAGAGACAGAGAGAGAGAGAGAGAGAGAGAGAGAGAGAGAGAGAGAGAGAGAACCATGGCCTTGTCAAAGACTTCCTGTTTTTAATCAAGCCTCCTATTGGGCTGAATGTGTCTGACGGATGACAAGAAGAGAGTACTGGGTATGGGGTAAACACATTATTTTATATTGGGTATGTGGTAAACACATTATTTTATATTGGGTATGGGGTAAACATATTATTTTATATTGGGTATGGGGTAAACATATTATTTTATATTGGGTATGGGGTAAACATATTATTTTATATTGGGTATGTGGTAAACATATTATTTTATATTGGGTATGGGGTAAACACATTATTTTATATTGGGTATGGGGTAAACATATTATTTTATATTGGGTATGGGGTAAACACATTATTTATATTGGGTATGGGGTAAACACATTATTTTATATTGGGTATGGGGTAAACATATTATTTTATATTGGGTATGGGGTAAACATATTATTTTATATTGGGTATGGGGTAAACACATTATTTTATATTGGGTATGGGGTAAACACATTATTTTATATTGGGTATGGGGTAAACATATTATTTTATATTGGGTATGGGGTAAACACATTATTTTATATTGGGTATGGGGTAAACATATTATTTTATATTGGGTATGGGGTAAACATATTATTTTATATTGGGTATGTGGTAAACATATTATTTTATATTGGGTATGGGGTAAACACATTATTTTATATTGGGTATGTGGTAAACATATTATTTTATATTGGGTATGGGGTGAACATATTATTTTATATTGGGTATGGGGTAAACATATTATTTTATATTGGGTATGGGGTAAACATATTATTTTATATTGGGTATGGGGTGAACATATTATTTTATATTGGGTATGTGGTAAACATATTATTTTATATTGGGTATGGGGTGAACATATTATTTTATATTGGGTATGGGGTAAACATATTATTTTATATTGGGTATGGGGTAAACATATTATTTTATATTGGGTATGGGGTAAACATATTATTTTATATTGGGTATGGGGTAAACATATTATTTTATATTGGGTATGGGGTAAACATATTATTTTATATTGGGTATGGGGTGAACATATTATTTTATATTGGGTATAGGGTGAACATATTATTTTATATTGGGTATGTGGTAAACAAATTATTTTATATTGGGTATGGGGTAAACATATTATTTATATTGGGTATGGGGTGAACATATTATTTTATATTGGGTATGGGGTAAACATATTATTTTATATTGGGTATGGGGTAAACATATTATTTTTTTGGGGTATGTGGTAAACATATTATTTTATATTGGGTATGGGGTAAACACATTATTTTATATTGGGTATGGGGTAAACATATTATTTTATATTGGGTATGGGGTAAACATATTATTTTATATTGGGTATGGGGTAAACACATTATTTTATATTGGGTATGGGGTAAACATATTATTTTATATTGGGTATGGGGTAAACATATTATTTTATATTGGGTATGGGGTAAACATATTATTTTATATTGGGTATGGGGTAAACATATTATTTTATATTGGGTATGAGGTAAACATATTATTTTATATTGGGTATGGGGTAAACATATTATTTTATATTGGGTATGGGGTAACATATTATTTTATATTGGGTATGGGGTAAACATATTATTTTATATTGGGTATGGGGTAAACATATTATTTTATATTGGGTATGGGGTAAACATATTATTTTATATTGGGTATGAGGTAAACATATTATTTATATTGGGTATGGGGTGAACATATTATTTTATATTGGGTATGGGGTAAACATATTATTTTATATTGGGTATGGGGTAAACATATTATTTTATATTGGGTATGGGGTGAACATATTATTTTATATTGGGTATAGGGTTGAACAATATTATTTTATATTGGTATGTGGTAAACAAATTATTTATATTGGGTATGGGGTAACATATTATTTATATTGGGTATTGGGTAAACATATTATTTTATATTGGTATGGGGTAAACATATTATTTTTTGGGGGGTATGTGGTAACATATTATTTTATATTGGGTATGGGGTAAACACATTATTTTATATTGGGTATGGGGTAAACATATTATTTATAGTGGGTATGGGGTAAACATATTATTTTATATTGGGTATGGGGTAAACATATTATTTTATATTGGGTATGGGGTAAACATTATTTTATATTGGGTATGGGGTAAACATATTATTTTATATTGGGTATGGGGTAAACATATTATTTTATATTGGGTATGGGGTAAACATATTATTTTATATTGGGTATGGGGTAAACATATTATTTTATATTGGGTATGGGGTAAACATTATTTTATATTGGGTATGGGGTAAACATATTATTTTATATTGGGTATGGGGTAAACATATTATTTATATTGGGTATGAGGTAAACATATTATTTTATATTGGGTATGGGGTAAACATGTTATTTTATATTGGGTATGGGGTAAACATATTATTTTATATTGGGTATGGGGTAAACATATTATTTTATATTGGGTATGGGGTAAACATTATTTTATATTGGGTATGGGGTAAACATATTATTTTATATTGGGTATGTGGTAAACATATTATTTTATATTGGGTATGGGGTAAACATATTATTTTATATTGGGTATGGGGTAAACATATTATTTTATATTGGGTATGGGGTAAACATATTATTTTATATTGGGTATGGGGTAAACATATTATTTTATATTGGGTATGTGGTAAACATATTATTTTATATTGGTTATGGGGTAAACATATTATTTTATATTGGGTATGGGGTAAACATATTATTTTATATTGGGTATGTGGTAAACATATTATTTTATATTGGGTATGGGGTAAACATATTATTTTATATTGGGTATGGGGTAAACATATTATTTTATATTGGGTATGGGGTGAACATATTATTTTTCGTTATTGCTGAAGAAAAATAATGGATGACAGAAAGGGGAATCTGTGGATGACGATGAAATAACATGGAGGTAAATGACAGGCATAGAGAAACAGAAGAGTATTCATGGGATGTAAGACACCTGATGGATAATACCACATATACACTAAAAGATAGAGAAACATGTTCATTTGGGAATTGCTTTTACCAATATATCATTACAGTACAGGATAGACAGGAGTATGTGATGGAGGTTGTGGTTTTGAATGGTGTCACCTCTGACCACAAAACACACACAGACAGAGAGACAGAGAGACAGAGAGACAGAGAGACAGAGAGACAGAGAGACAGAGAGACAGACAGACAGAGAGACAGAGAGACAGAGAGAGAAAACACCTCACCTCAGACTTGCATTCAGACCAGGAACTGTATCTCCAGTGGTAGCAGGGTCTGACGGGGCAAGGCTTCCACTGTTCCCTCTGAGGGGGGCAGGGTCGCCCGTCACCCTGGGGCAGCTGGAGCACCGTTCTCCTGCGCCACAGCTTCCCTGAGGAGGAGAGAGGAAAGTGTTAATGATGGATTTTTCCCCACAAAGTGTGCATTTATAAACTGCCTCCAGTTTGTCAAAGTGCACTTTGGGTTTGTTCGTAAATTGAGAGCGTTGTCAGATTGTTTTGCTCTCGGAGCGTTCGGAGCGCACACTGGATGCTCCGGCAGCGGCAGGCAAGCACCCAGGCTAACTGGCTAATGTTGGCTAGCTTGCTAGCTACTTCTAGAAACAAATGAGAGGACACCTCACTCTGACCATTTTACTCACCCTAGCAGAGCAGGTTAGGCTGATTTCATGCTGTCTAGAGCATTAGTGCTGCTGAAAACAATTTAATTACAACATTTTGCCAACGTTTAATGACACCGTTCATATTCAACCGGTGTTGCGCATTCGTAAATTCATCAGTTATTCTGCACTCTGATTGAATTTACAGGTGTGCTGTTAGTCATTTGAGTTATTTCATACTTCTGTCTGTCAAGTGGATGAACGAGTGTCCAAGGCCCTGTCCAAATCGAATTAGGTCTTTGGTTTTTTTGGGATAGTCAACAAAATGATGTATAGAGGCTGAAACAGAAATACAATCCACGGCATTTAAGCATGTGTTCTTATTGTGCTGAAATATATATATTTTCTCAACATATAAAAACAAATCCCAGAAATGTGGTCGCCAACCAGTCATGACTGAATACAGCCTTGTAACATCATTAAAGATTGGGAGTCTTTTAAGTTCTTTAAGTAGAGAATAGGGTCTTGTGGTAACAAAATCATAGACAGCCCCAGAAATACTCTATCATGTATAGGACATATCCAGTTCCATCCCAATGATCTGAGGCTCTTCTTAGGGGCTTCACTGTAAAAGATCACTATCATATTACACCATTATCTCATGTAACTTAATAACTCTCTCTCTCTCTCTCCCCCCCTCTCTCTCTCCCCCTATCTATCTCTCTCCCCCTCTCTCTCTCTCTCCCCCCTCTCCCTCCCCCTCTCTCTTTCTCTCCCTCTCCCTCTCCCTCCAAGTTCTGCAAGTCCCTCTTCAAATGATTTAATCTTGTGGTGCATTTAAGAAAGTTTTTCCCACGCCCGTAGTCATTCTGAATATTCATACTCTACTGTTGTTTAAAAATGGAATTGAAGAGACTGTGTAATGTCAGGGGAAGGGGTAAGGGGGGACAGGAAGGATTGCTCCTTCTACCAAAAATGCACCCTGCATGTTAAGTGAGGGGCCCGGGGGATAGACATGATGTAACTCAATTAGCATGGGAAACGTATGGGGTTTTGCATTTCTGCCTACCGCATACTTAAAATGTAGCTATCCCAAAATGACACAATACATTCACGTTCAGTAATGCATACCACTTCAAAAACCACCACAGAAAAGAAACTAGGTCCTATAAACTATGAGAACTATGGAAATTGAATAACAAAAAAGATAATTGTCTCATCCATCCACAAACCTGGCCTAGGACCATCAATCCACAGTGCTTGCCTACAGGACCATTCATTCTAACCGGGTACTTAACCCTTAAAGGCCAAATGTCCCATGCACAGTATTTCCTTCACAGTCACAATGACTCCCCTCCTAACTCAAATCACTTAATGAAATTCAATTTAATTTCATAAAGCCCTCTTCATGTCAGCAGATGCAACAAAGTGCTTTATAGATACCCAGCCGGAAACCCAAAGAGGCAAAGAATAAAAAAGACGAATCACACTGGTCAGGAAAAACTCCCCAGAAAAAAGGAACCTTGGAAGAAAGCTAGAGAGGAACCAGGCTCAGAGGGCTGACCAGTCCTCTACTATACTCCTAGCTCCACTAGAGAGGAACCAGGGTCAGATGGATGACCAGTCCTCTACTATACTCCTAGCTCCACTAGAGAGGAACCAGGTTCAGAGGGATGACCAGTCCTCTACTATACTCCTAGCTCCACTAGAGAGGAACCAGGGTCAGATGGATGACCAGTCCTCTACTATACTCCTAGCTCCACTAGAGAGGAACCAGGCTCAGAGGGCTGACCAGTCCTCTACTATACTCCTAGCTCCACTAGAGAGGAACCAGGTTCAGAGGGATGACCAGTCCTCTACTATACTCCTAGCTCCACTAGATAGGAACCAGGTTCAGAGGGATGACCAGTCCTCTACTATACTCCTAGCTCCACTAGAGAGGAACCAGGTTCAGAGGGATGACCAGTCCTCTACTATACTCCTAGCTCCACTAGAGAGGAACCAGGGTCAGATGGATGACCAGTCCTCTACTATACTCCTAGCTCCACTAGAGAGGAACCAGGCTCAGAGGGCTGACCAGTCCTCTACTATACTCCTAGCTCCACTAGATAGGAACCAGGTTCAGAGGGATGACCAGTCCTCTACTATACTAGCTCCACTAGAGAGGAACCAGGTTCAGAGGGATGACCAGTCCTCTACTATACTCCTAGCTCCACTAGAGAGGAACCAGGTTCAGAGGGCTGACCAGTCCTCTACTATACTCCTAGCTCCACTAGAGAGGAACCAGGTTCAGAGGGATGACCAGTCCTCTACTATACTTCTAGCTCCACTAGAGAGGAACCAGGTTCAGAGGGATGACCAGTCCTCTACTATACTCCTAGCTCCACTAGAGAGGAACCAGGTTCAGAGGGATGACCAGTCCTCTACTATACTCCTAGCTCCACTAGAGAGGAACCAGACTCAGAGGGCTGACCAGTCCTCTACTATACTCCTACCTCCACTCCCTGTCTTTATTTTGTTCATGATACAAATTCAGTTGATGCTACATCAAATAAAGTTCCTGTTCCTTAAAATACATTTGCCACTTTCCGTCTCTGTTGTACGCTGTAGAAGTAATTGATATCTCCATGTGTCAGTGTTATTTTCTCTAAGGCTGACTGCACACGCACAGGGCCTGGGAGGCAAATACTGCTCCTTAATGTTGAACACAACTAGAACAGAGTCCCCCAGGCTTGGTGTAGCCTGCAGCTAGTCTCTAGTCTCACACAGCCGACAATTCATCTTCTAGTGAACACACTGTGATGCATGCCATGATGCGTGCCACCATAGAGAGGGGATGTGCTGTCCCCTTAGAGGTTTTCTCCTTCCTTCAAAGCTATTTTTAATCAGCAGTCAGGGTTTTCCTGAGATTCTCACCTGTGCTTTTTTTAAGGTGGTTCACTCAAGGGGAGGTTCACTATTGCGTACACCTAAGGTAACTATTATTCTCCAATGGGATTCTGATTCTGTGCTCTCCGGTGCTGTCTCTCTACTCACCTAGTCACTCAACAGGTGGTGTATGGCAGCGGTGAGTTTTGGGATGAGGAGCAGTGTGTGACTGGGTGGGCCGCTGGTCAAAGGGGAAGCTAGTGCCAGCTGTCGCTATCAGTGTTTTGCCGAGGAACACACATTATCTATGCACACAGGTCTGATATGCCCCAGGAAACGCGCGCGTGTGTGTGTGTGTGTGTTAGTATTTATTATGAAATACTTCTTTTTCTTTGAGTATTTTCAAATAATTTGGCCGCAATCAACTACCTCTATTGGAAGTATTTGAAAGTATTGTCAAATGATTTCCAAGTATATTTCCAAATACCTTCCAGTGAATAATATAATACATCTAAAAGTCTTTGAAAGTAATTGAAATGACCAAAATTGTATTTTAACACAGGTCTGGTGTGTGTCTGCGTGTGTGCACGCGCAGGACTACCTGTGTTTGTGTTTACATTGCAATGATTGATACGACATATTGGTGCTTCTAGGTGTCTCCATTTAATTTACAAATAAAACTATAACCTGGCTCAGGAACAGATATTAGCTACTCAACGTAATTGTGTCCTGCCATCGGACATTTAGATAAAAAATCAACTCCAGGAAGAAAAGTAGTGAGTGTGAGAAGCTGTTCTCTTCCTCTCCTCTTCCTGTGGCTCACCTGCTGCTACTCTATCCTGTGGCAAATCCGCACGTTGCCTGGGGACAGATTAATTGCTACCACAATAGCTATAGCCTGTATTGGTTTCATATCTCTGCCTGGATTTGCTCTCTGGCCAACTATGACACTGGCCAGTGCTCTGAAGGACTCCTGGAGTGGCAGAGTGGTCCCTTAGGCCCAGAGCACACAGGCTTAATGGACTGCCAATCAACCCTCTGATCCTATAGGATTACACATGAGGACATCATCAACCCTCCCTCTTCCCCCCCCATTACTCTCAGTTGGTTTAAGGCTCACAATTGTTTCTCTCTCACATCATAAAATGCTTCTCGTTTCAGCCATTACCTCGGAGGAGAGGCTGTTTCTAAGCTGTGTGTGCTGTTGATCAGTAGCTTTGTGAACCTGCAGCGCTATGAGTAATAAGGAATGATCCACAGACTACCCACCATTCCTGCATATCCACACCCTATACTACGATATACAGGGCTATAATTAAGCAATAAGGCCAGAGGAGGTGTGGTATATGGCCAATATACCACAGCTAAGGGCTGTTATTACACATGATGCAACGCAGAGTTCTGGATACAGCCCTTAGACGTGGTATATTGGCCATAAACAGTTGAAGTGGGAAGTTTACATACACCTTAGCCAAATACATTTAAACTCAGTTTTTCACAATTCCTGACCTTTAATCCTAGTAAAAATTCTCTGTCTTAGGTCAATGTGTGGAGTGGTTGAAAAATGAGTTTTAATGTCTCCAACCTAAGTGTATGTAAACTTCCGACTTCAACTGTACCACAAAACTCTGAGGTGTCTTATTGCTATTATAAACTGGTTACCAACGTAATTAGTGCAGTCAAAAGAAATGCTTTGTCATACCCGTGGTATACGGTCTGATATAACATGGCGTTCAGCCAATCAGCATTCAGAGCTCGAACCACCCAGTTTATAATGTGGATGGATGGATAATTAGTCAAATGACTTGTAGTCACAGACTACCCACTATCCATGGATCGATATAAAATAGATAGGTGGAACAGACAGGTGAATGGACCACTTAATCAGTTCTCTGTTACCTCTTTGATTTGTGGCTATACCTTCAGAATTGGATGTGATTAGCCTTGAACGCATTCCCAGCATTCTAACACGGAATCATATTTTTGTCACAAAGAGTGGGTTAAGGAGATGGTGACGTACCTACTAGTCCACAGATTTGTGTGCACTCGGACCAGGGGGACCAATCAGATAGCTGGCAGTTGATGGGACACTCCACCACACAGGAAGCGTTCATCTGCCACTTCCTGTCCAGTCCCAGCTAAAAGAGACAAGAAAACAAAGAGAAAAGTACTTTATTTGGCCATTTGTGGAGAATGAGAGATTCTTCTTCTTCCTAGCCCAGGCAACACACCAACAGCAACCTGTCTGGACTCTGACGACAGAAGAATCACTCTCATTTATCACTAATGAGCTTTGGAATGGAAAGAGAGGAACACAGACCTCTTCACAGAACTTGAGGTCGACAGACTTGCCGTCACTTCGTACACAGTCCAGCATGCGTGTCTTCATGCCACTACCACACACAGCTCTCTCACTCAGCTGACAGGTGCTCCAATCTGTGTGAAAAACAAAACGGCATAAGAAACGTGAGGTGAAAAAGGAGACTGCCTACCTCCCACCCCTTTTCCTCTGGAGTGCACTTAATTCATATCAAATGCCATGCGGTCTAAATATATTTGATGTAAGATCACATTCATTACTGTATTTACCACCCAGAGCCATATATTTCCATAATGATATATGGCTCTGGTACCATCCATCGCATGCAGTAACCCAGGCTGATATTTGCCTTACCGGTGATGTTATAGGAGTAGTGATAGCAGTTGCTGTTGAGGCTGCAGGGTTCTTTCTCTGTGGTGTTGGGGCACAGCTTTCCCTCTCCAGGTTGACGAATGGGGTATGCTGTCCTCTCCCGAGTGCTGATTTTGCTGCATGGCTTAAATCAGAGAAGAAGTCAATCAATCAATCAATCAAACAGATTCATTTATAAAGCCCTTTCTACATCAGTCGTAGTCACAAAATGCTTTTACAATAACCTGGCCTAGACCTAAAGCAAGTCAGGAAATCCACTTTCAGTTTGACGTTTAATGCGAACCAAATATGAAACCCTGTAAAAGTGAATTTACCACTTTCCGATCAGCAAATTGAAAAAGGTTTTCCATGAATATATATTTTCCCCTACATTACCCTCTGTCTATTTCCACCTCTGTCTATTTTCCCCAACCAACCCCTACAAGATAAATTGGTCTATTCAGGTGTTTTCAGACCATTTCTATTTGGAGTGCTGTCTTCCCCTGCTTATACAGCCACATATTCCATATCCAAGGTCATGAACTTTCCCAACAGAGCCGTGGCAGAGTGCCTGGGAAGGGCAACGGCAGGGCACGTCACACGGTTGACCCCTCTTCCCACTAGAGGTTCACCACAGGCACACACACGCCCACACTTTCACGCACGTTTCACAGACACACGTTTCCACAACACTCTCCCACACACACACACACACACACACAGACACGCACACACACACAGTGGTCCCCTCCTTCCACCAGAGATTTTCCAATAATACCTTGGTCACAGCATGCTATTTAGAGCTGCATGAGATCATCTTCCCTGCTGAAAATCATCCCCCCCTCTCTCTTTCCCTCCATTCATTTCTAAGGAAAAATCCTAGCTATTCTCCCACCAGAGAATAACACATACTGAATAGCCATCACAAAAATTGGTGCAAGCCTTGCCGGAGCACCACACTAAATTGGTGAGAGCCCAGTAGGAACATAACACATACCAAATGGACATCACCTAAATGGGTAAGAGCCTTGCTGGAGAATCACACTTACCAAATGACATCATTCTAAACTGGTGAGAGCCCAACAGGAGAATCACACTTACCAAATGGCCATCGCTTACAATTCTTTTTTTACAATCACTAAGACCCATTTCTCAATACTTAGGTCACTTTTTCAAAACTCTTCACAGTGAGCACAACAGCAGTCTATGTGGGCTAAACTGTGGATCATTTTTCATTGCTTTGGCACAAAATGCATTCAATGACTACATCTTTCAAATTTCATGAATTCTTTTCTCACTCAGACACAACCACCACCAAAACTCTATGTCCCTACAGGCCAATTTGCACATGTTTACATACTCTTTTCAAAACTGTCAAACTTAAGTTCAAAACCTAACATAACACAAAATTGAACAAGACAGCAATTTGCTACATTTCTACAGTAATACCGTATTGAAATATATTCCAAATCTAAAAAATGAAATACAATCAAAACAATTAGACCACAGCTATTTCCCATTGTACTGAACACTTACCCAGGTGTTAGTCTTTCAATTACATTACCATCTATACAAAAGGGGACATCTTAGGAATAATGCTGTACTGTAATGTAAACATGGACCCAGCCAGAGATAGAGAAGTGGCTGACAGAGGAAGAAGACTGGCTGGGAGAGGGAGAGGAGAGGGAGAGGAGTACGTATGTGTGGTGGAAGAAGACTGAGAGGAAGATCAAGAGCTGTAGTCTCAGATGAGATTAGGGCTACTATAATTGATCATGTAATAAATCATGGTCTATCAATGAGAGAGGCTGATCTGAGAGTGTAGCCAAATCTGCAACGCTCAACAGTGGCATCTATTGTGAGAAATGTCCGGCAAAACAACAGGTTAGATGTGCATTCTGCAAGGGCATCTCACTGAACTGCACATTACAGAAGTAAATTGAGCAAAACCTCCAAACCCACTGTGTGTAATTGTTTTTGTATTTCTGCTTAGGACCAAACGGTTACCTCCCACAGGCGGGAGAGGTAGGATTCTCACTGCTGTGCAGGAAACTGCAATCGTTGATATGGTCATCAGAAACAATGGTATAAAACTCAGAGATTCAGGACAGAGTGTTGGCAGACAACATTACATTTGGAAATATTCACAATGTAAGCATAACTATTTCTAGAGTCCTGAAACAACATCAAGTCAGGATGAAGCAGTTGTACACTGTCCTCTTAGAGAGGAACTCTGAACGAGTCAAGCAACTCAGGAACCAATATGTCCAGGTAAGATGACTATACAATACACAACTGGTTTTGAACAAAACCGAACAGGGCAGAGGCACACAATGGCATGTTTTTAGGTATAATGTAAACTACCGTAATAGCCTAACTCTTATGTTGCCTTGTGGATTTATTTTAGAGAGTCATGGAGATTGAAGCCAGGCAAACACCCCACATATTCATCTTTGTGGATGAGGCTGGTTTCAACTTGGCCAAAACTCGGCGGTGAGGAAGGAATGTGATTGGAAAAAGAGCCACAGTGGATGTCCCGGGCCAGAGGGGTGCCAACATCACAATGTGTGCAGCAGTATCCTCTGATGGATTGCTGTTACACAAACCACTAGTTGGGCCATACAACACCGAGCGTCTCATTTCATTCCTGGATGACCTCTATGGAAGGGTTGTGCCAGGTGAGGAAAGGGTTGCAGTGAGGCCAAATCGGACAACGTTTGTAATTGTATGGGACAATGTGACATTTCCCCACTCCCGTGCAGTCACAGAGTGGTTTGCAGCCCATCCCAGGATGGTGTCACTTTTCCTCCCACCTTACTCTCCATTCCTCAACCCCATAGAGGAATTATTTTCCTCATGGAGGTGGAAGGTTTATGACCACCATCCATATGATCAAATGTCCCTTCTGGACGCAATGAATGCTGGATGCCTGGACATATCTGCAGAAGATTGCCAGGGATAGACCAGACATGCCAAAACATTCTTTCCTAGGTGTATTGCCCATGATGACATAAGATGATATGGAAGAGAACCTGCGGCCAAATGCAAAAGACATAGTTGACTAGCATTGCTACTGTATCTGTATCGGTAGATGGTGTACATACAAATTCTTGTATCTTGGAATCACTCAATGCCAAAAAATGACCTAAAACATATTGAAGCATATTGCATCATGTCTGATTCATTCCTGTAACATATACTGCAGTGAATTCATTCTAAACAGTAGAGAGGTGTCATTCTTGTTTTGTAAAGACATTTTACAAAAGAAAACGTTGTGTAATGCTACCTGTTGTTAGTGGTGTTTAGGTCATTGTTTTATGAGTGACAAAGTGTGCTTGTTGGGTAACAATCTTTGCTAGTGTTATGGAAAAATTAGTTGATTTGAGACATGTATGAAGTGTTTTGGTAGTTTTAGTGCATTTTAGATGTGAAATGAACTGCTGTGCCATGCTGAAAGTTGGTTAGGAGAACTGTGTGAAGAGATTTCAAAAATGTAACTAGGTATTGAGAAATGGGTCCCTGGCGATTGTAAAAAACTGTAAATTGGTGCAAACCCGAAGTGAAAGTTGCTGACAAGAGCTGTGAATTGAATTTCTGACCATGGGAATATGGCAGAAACAGGTTAAATAGAAAGTGGAGACTAGGCATGATTGGCCAGTTATTATATGTTAAGGTGTGAGACAGAGATCCATGGTGAGTAGTATAATACCTCTGGGCATTTCAGGTAATAGTTAACCCTTTAAGCAGTCTACTCTTGCTTTGAGTGTGTTCAGCACCACAGCCTTAGAATATAACAGATTAGAATAGTCCTGCATTGGTCCACCTACTGAGATGGACTTTTCTTTGCTCCTAATCAAACCCAGAAAACACAAAATATCTGAAATATTGCAATGGGATACAATAGGTGCAAAAACAACAAGGTAGTCAGCATCTGTCCTTACCAGTGAGCAGCGGCTCCAGGCTCCCCAGTCAGACAGGACACAGTCCTCAGGGCAGGGCAGCTGGCGGTCTCTGGCCCCTAGAGGCATGTCCTCTGGGTCACACAGGTAATCCTCCACAGGGTCCGACGGCCCATCGATAGTGTTCTGCATACACCTGGACAGAGGGGGGACGATAGGTTAGCAATACTGATACAATTATCATTGTTTTTTTAGTGGAGATGAAGGCGAGATGAAGAAGGCAGGAATCACCTTGAGTGAATGAAGCTAAGAAAGCATCACAGAACAGGGTTAGTTGGAGAGACTGTCGCGGTCCTTCACTCCACTAGGAGCTGAGATGAATACGTCAAATAGGTTGTTGTACCTATAAGAGCTGATCGTCCATACCTGACTTTTCTGGTCTGCCCTCCTTCTCCACAGTTCTCCTTCAGGTCCACGTTGCTGACCTTCCAGACACTCCAGGGTTCAGCCACCCACACGTACTGACCACAGTCACTGAGACAGGGCACCACCTCATACACCTTGTGAAAGACCACTAGACTGTTAGCCACCCACGGTCACACCAACATCCATCCCATAGCAAAAATGCACGTATTGTAACACATTTGTATATGATGAAATAGTATAGAACAGGTTTGTGCTAGCGCAAAACTCATTCATTACATTTACTCCCACACTATTATCCATCCCATGGCAAGAAGAAATACATTGATCTGTACAAAAACACTATAAAAGTCACTCACCTGAGCCTGTGGATGGGGTCAGTTCATACACCAAGGAAAAGAAGAAAAGAATAGCGGGGAAACAGACAGTGAGTGTTTAAATACAGGATTATTAGAATGCAGTACACCATGTTCTCTTGTTTCTCTGTAGGAGCATAGAGTTCACAGTTCCTTCCCCTTCCTTAATCTTACAGGTAGCCTAGCAGTTAGAGCGTTGGGCCAGAAACTGAAAGGTATCTGATTCGAAGTCCTAAGCCGACAATGTGCAACAATCTGTCGATGTGCTCTTGAGCAAGGCATTTAACCTTAATTGCTCCTGTAAGCTAAATGACTAAAATGTAAATGTGTACAAGCCCTAACTCAGCTAATGAATGAAACACTGAAAGATGCCCACTCTGGCTTTAACACTGTTATGGTTCCTTTAAAATAATGCATTAAATCAAAATTAAAGTATTTTATTTAAACATTAAAACAAGCCAGAGACCTCTACCCTCTACCATGTTCTAGTCTTGCCCAGAAACAACCCTTATCCGATATCCTCTACCCCCGAGAGACTAGACACTAAGTTGTGGAGATCTGAGTAGATTTGATCAATTTAAGCAATATGGAAAAAATCTGTCCAATCCTCTCAGATCTCTACAAGTGTTTTTTGGGTAAGGGCTAGTGGTTTTTTCTAGACAGGGCCAAGAGTGATGAACGTCCCCCACTCACCTGGTTGACATGGTCCAGTTTGGGGCACGGTCGACCACCGTTGTAAGGCTTCTCCCTCAGCCACTTGGAACGCACTTTGACCCCGCTGCCGCAGGACTTGCTACATCGTGACCAGTTGGACCACTCACTGAGCTTGCAGTCAGACGGACAGGGGATGATGCAAGCCTCCTCAATATACCCTGAAACCACAGAGGCAACTAGGCTTCAGTATAGTTTCATCATCTGACAGTATCTGTATCAGTTTACACAGCTGTTGATGCAGCAAGCTAAATCCAACATTCCTACTGATACGGATGAAAAGCTACAGTGAGGATTATAAAGAACTGAGATGGCAGCACTGTGCAACAAACAGCATAATTACACTGTTTACTGTAGCTTGGCAATTGCAATGGAACAAGAGGGCAGCAGCCTGTTGTGCGATTTAGAAGACTGTTGTTTTCTGGGCAAGCCAGTCGGAGAGAGAGAGAGAGAGAGAGAGAGAGAGAGAGAGAGAGAGAGAGAGAAATGGAGGGAGAGAGAGAGATGGAGGACGGGAGAGCGAGAGGTCATGATTTTGGGAGTTTTGGCAGGAGTGCTTCTCTCTCGGCTTGTTATTTCTTTTTATCTGGGCAAGGGTGGATTACTGAGCCTCGTGTGTCCACTGGAAGAGCAGGGAGGTCAGAGGTCTTAGCTGTTTTCAGTGTTATTACTACTGCTACTGGAGCTAGTCACAAGTTGTGACTCGCAACACAGGAAGCTGCGCGGATCCACAGCAGCGGAAATGCATTAACATACTGAGTATTTTTTTTTTTTCTTAGACTATTTTACATCTGGTAAATGTATGTTTGTGAACTTGCTGAAGTAAGATGAGATCAGAAGAACAAACACAGTGTTGTCTATTTTCCCTCTAGGACATTTCAAAAAAACAAAGACTAACAGCGTTATTAGAGGGAGATTTTTTGTTGCCCAAATTGATTACCCCCTAATCTAGTTGTATTTGGGCTTTTTCCTCTACATCTTAAGGAAGTCACCTGGTCACTATTCCTAAAAGACCCACAAAAACAACAATTTGGAAACAACTAGTTAACCAAAATGAAAAGACAAATCAAATCAATCCAATTCCTGAGAAACTGACCTGTGTAAGTTACAGACACTCTTATGATACAGTAACGCTACTACAGATACACTGCAGATTTTGTTTAGTTTTTATTGTGGTTCTATATAGAGCCATTTTGAAACAAGCTATTGAACCCTTTTGGTTCTATACAGCACCATTTTCTCCGACAGTATACAGTAGCAGAGAAGCTACTGTAAGACGGACAATCCCTCTATATTGTCAGTGGCCGCCCCACTACTGTCATGCCACTGGCAATAAGAGTCAGCCTGTTGGTCACTCACACTAATACCCAGCCATCACGTCAGAACACACCCATTGATCACTCACTGTCAACCTTTCCAGCCATCCTCGTTATCTGTTTTAACATGGATCCATCCTGCCAAGCCCACGTAAAGCAAGGAATTAAATTGTCACATAGTACCGTTTACAGACAGACTGTATGGTATGTTGTCTGTAAAAGTCCACATAGTACCGTTTACAGACAGACTGTATGGTATGTTGTCTGTAAAAGTCCACATAGTACCGTTTACAGACAGACTGTATGGTATGTTGTCTGTAAAAGTCCACATAGTACCGTTTACAGACAGACTGTATGGTATGTTGTCTGTAAAAGTCCACATAGTACCGTTTACAGACAGACTATATGGTATGTTGTCTGTAAAAGTCCACATAGTACCGTTTACAGACAGACTGTATGGTATGTTGTCTGTAAAAGTCCACATAGTACCGTTTACAGACAGACTGTATGGTATGTTGTCTGTAAAAGTCCACATAGTACCGTTTACAGACAGACTGTATGGTATGTTGTCTGTAAAAGTCCACATAGTACCGTTTACAGACAGACTGTATGGTATGTTGTCTGTAAAAGTCCACATAGTACCGTTTACAGACAGACTGTATGGTATGTTGTCTGTAAAAGAAAACAGGTCATGTTTTTTAGAACCCAGTTCATACAGTTCCATTTTTACCACATTCTTACTGGGATAAGCCTTTTATATCTCCAGTGCACATGCCGGCAAACCATTAAATATACACATCACAAAGAAATCCACTGTTAATAGTTTTTAGGCAGGTCCTAAGAAACATAAGACTAATAAAATAAAAGACTGGCGTATTTTGAGTTTGAACTAAAAAGTAATTTTGTATATTAAACAGACAAGACACACTTAGGCTACCATGATTACAGTCAACACACATATATTTTAAAGTAGGCTAAGAATATAATGAAATTTAACAGAATAAAATACCCCCCCAAAAAATTCCCACACAATTTACGCCATGGCAGCATGTGGAACCGCTGTCATATAAAAAAGTGATATTTTGAAATAGAGCCCAAGGCAAGCCCATGATTTTTTGATCCACGTTTTATCTCTTTCACTTCACTTTGTCACAGAGCAGGTGTAGGGTCTCACATTGAGAGTATACCACCCTGTGTCCCACTGCTGGCTTGCTACTAAAGCTAAGCAGGGTCAGTCTGGTTAGTCCCTGGATGGGAGACCAGATGCTGCTGGAAGTGGTGTTGGAGGGCCAGTAGGAGGCATTATTTTCCTCAGTTATTGGGTACCGTCTTTTGGATAGAACATTAAAAAGGTGTCCTGACTCCCATGGCACTTATCATAAGACTAGGGGTTTTAACCCCGGTGACCTGGCTAAATTACCAATCTGGCTCTCATGTGATCATGGCCACCTAATCATCCCCAGCTTCCAATTGGCTCATTCATTCACCCTCCCTTGTAACTATTCCCTAGGTCGTTGGTGTAAATGAAAATGTGTTTTCAGTCAACTTCAGTCAAATAAGGGTTAAATAAATAAAATCATGATACCAAAAGTAAATAACAGCAATCTATATTTTTAAAAGCATGCGAGTCTCATCATCGAGCAAAATAACAGGACTACACTTGATTTAGGCTACATTATTGCATGCTAAATGTTTCTGATCATGACTAGGTCAGATCGCGTAAATAAAAGTTTAGGCGTTGATGTCGGCAACAACTTTCAGATATAGAAAAAAGTGGAATAAAGTTGGCGAGATGCGAATGTTGGCCGAAAAACTTCTTGATTTGAAAGGTGTATACAATGGCTTGTGAAAGTATTCACCCCCTTGGCATTTTTCCTATTTTGTTGCCTTACAACCTTTTTGGGGATTTGTATCATTTGATTTACACAACATGCCTACCACTTTGAAGATGCAAAATATGTTTTATTGTGAAACAAACAAGAAATAAGACAAAAAAACTTGAGTGTGCATAACTATCCCCCCCCCCAAAGGTCAATACATTGTAGAGCCACCTTTTGCAGCAATTACAGCTGCAAGTCTCTTGAGGTATGTCTCTATAAGCTTGGCACATCTTGCCACTGGGATTGTTGCCCATTCTTCAAGGCAAAACTGCTCCAGCTCCTTCAAGATGGATGGGTTCCGCTGGTGTACAGCAATCTTTAAGTCATACCACAGATTCTCAATTGGATTGAGGTCTGGGCTTTGACTAGGCCATTCCAAGACATTTAAATGCTTCCCCTTAAACCACTCGAGTGTTGCATTAGCAGTATGCTTAGGATCATTGCCCTGCTGTGGCACCATATTCTTTCCATTTTTTAATAATGGATTTAATGGTGCTCTGTGGAATGTTCAAAGTTTCGGATCCTTTTTTTTAACCCGACCCTGATCTGTACTTCTCCACAACTTTGTCCCTGACCTGTTTGGAGAGCTCCTTGATCTTCATGGTTCCGCTTGCTTGGGGGTGCCCCTTGCTTACTGGTGTTGCAGACTCTGGGGCTTTTCAGAGCAGGTGTATATATACTGAGATCATGTGACAGTTCATTCGACACTTAGATTGCACACAGGTGAACTTAATTTAACTAATTATGTGACTTCTGAAGGTAATTGGTTGCACCAGATCTCATTTAAGGGCTTCATAGTAAAGGGGGTGAATACACACCACTTTTCCGTTATTCATTTATTACATATTTTTTAAACAAGCAATTTTTTTAATTTCACTTCACCAATTTGGATTATTTTGTGTATGTCCAGTACATGAAATCCAAATAAAAATCAATTTAAATGACAGGTTGTAATGCAACATAATAGGAAAAACACCAAGGGGGATGAATACTTTTGCAAGGCACTGTAGGTAACCATATACCTTTTAATGTATTTGAATGTTTTTTAATATAATTTATTTTCCTTTTTTGTTTGTAATGATAATACAATAAATTATTATAAAAAATGTTACAATTTAATAGCACGTGTGGGAGCCAATCAGGTAGGTTGATTGTGGTGTTGGAGCAGTAGAGCTACAATACCAGTGACTTGTGTATAGTTATAGCACCATCCCTGATCTCCTATGGTTGCTGGAAGAAAAGGCACAGTGGTGTTGGAGAGCTACACATACAATAGCAATAGCCAGAGTACAGCAATAGCAATTGCTTGTGACGTCTCATGACGTTACAGTTCTACACTATCAACCACACCACAGGCCCCATACTGCAAGTGAAGCCATGATTCACAGGCATGGGTTTATACAGAGAACAAACACTTTGATAAAGCACTGCGTCTTCCTCGGGTTAACATGGAAGATACGACAGCACTATGATTCCTACATTTCTTCTCTGCGTTGGTTGGATGGCGATCCTGCTGTGTATTCCTGAATGCTAATACTTTGGGAAGAAAGCAGATCTGATGTTCTACAGGCTAGGTTTCTGTATAAGCACTTTGTGACATCTGCTGGTGTAAAAAGGGCTTTATAAATAAATTAGATTGACTGAAATTTGATTGATGTTCCTCTGACAGATTTGGGCTAGGGGCGGAGCGACTGCATCCTGCATCCTCTCCGTTACCACATTGATTTGTTCTCTATTGAATTTACAATCAAGGGATGCTGAAAAGGACAGCGAGATGAGGGAAACTCTGCACTAACAGTCTGACATCAAATTAGGTCGAATGGAGCCGATAGAACACGTATGTAAATGATTTAATAATTATTCTCTTGATGGAGAGAACAACGAAACAATGTTCTCTAAATGTATTCAATAAGGGGCTGTAACAAATTGATGAGAATTCCAAAGACCACAACCAAAGTGTTTCCAATTGCATTGTCTTGTATTTCTCTACACTGATCATTGTTGTTTTCTGTAACAGGAAGTGGCCCACTGTGTATGATGATGTCATATCACTGAGCATGTCTTTCATTGAAAATTCAGACACCTTGTATGAATCACAGTGGCTATGTTTAATGCATACAACTTTAAGTGAGTTAATTAGAGATGGTAGAGGTTGACTCACCGTAGCTGACAAAGGTAGACTAACCAACATAACATCATCATACATAGCGAGTTGACTTCCTGCTTATAGACATGAACAATAATAGGATGTTGGTGAGAAGCCTTTAGGACTCACCGTGGCTGTTGCACCGTGATGTCTCCACCAGCCTGTTGTCCTGGTCGTAACACACCATGGCCTGGTAGCGGTAGCCCTGGCCACACTCCTTGATGTCCCCCTGGACCTTCATGCCCAGCTGGCCCTCCACGCGCCCACCCTCAGGCAGGATGCAGTCCGACCAGTTCCCCACGGGCTGGGCGTTGTACTTGTTACAGGGGCAGTACTGGATCTCACTGAGGGGGTAGACCTGGTTGTTCTTACACTGGTCTTGCTTTTTGCTCTTTCCTGGGAAGAGTGAAGGGAGGACAGGCGATCAATAAAAATGGATATGCAGTCGGCCTATGTCTGATTCACAGCTCCGGGCCTGCCGGAGAACAGCACATGCCGACTGGTCATCGTTTGAACTGGTGAGAGCCCAGAATGAGGTCATTCCGCATTGGCTGCCAAATGATCTGGCCAGAATTGAAATGAACGTTTTAAAAAGCCGGTATCCTGGATCCAGATTAAGGATAGAGATGATCATATATGTTTTTACTCTATCTCCACTATCTTGGACCAGGTGAAAACGCAACATGAACATATTTGTTTGAACCATGTGAAAATATTTGTTTTTTCTATAAGAGTCACTTCTAGCAACATGAGCTTATCCTGAAGAATCTGAAGAATCCCAGGGTCCTATAGACTTATCCTATATAATCCTTTAGGCTATACATTCAACTGACCTCAAGGCATACCATGGAGGGCACTTACCATGGAGTGTCCCAAATGAGATTTGTGACACCGGCATCCAACTAAGCAGTGATACTGTCTCACTCGCTCTGGAAACGTAACATCAAAGTCATGTCAAGTACTTAAGTCTCTTTAGGTAGAAAGCTGCTCTTAACAGAGCTACAGGATCAGATGAAATAGGATCTAACCCTCATACTAACCTTAACCATTAAGGGGATGAAAGAAATTCAAATATCCGAGCCTGTATCAGTATTTAGGGATGACTTCTACTGTACTTGCAAGCTGTGGCCAAATACAGACTCCAGTCACATTGTGTCCCTCCAGAGACAAAGAGGACTACGTTAGTTAGTTTACTGTACTTGTACAGCCTACTCCAGTCCACTCAGAGACAAAGAGGACCAAGTTAGTTAGTTTACTGTACTTGTACAGCCTACTCCAGTCCACTCACCCACTAGCATCCTCTTGCGGGTCTTGACGCCCACACAGTCCTGTGTACAGGAAGAGAACTTGGACCAGGTGGTTAGCTGGCAGTCGTCCTGGCATGGGAGCTGGCAGGGCTGGGTCAGAGAGGGCATGGAGCTGGCAAACTTCAGACATGCTCCCATGTCCGCTTGACCCCCGTCTTGCTTCCGGCATGAGACAGCTATAGAAAGAAAGAAAGAAAGAAAGAAAGAAAGACAGAAAGAAAGAAAGACAGAAAGAAAGAAAGAAAGAAAGAAAGACAGAAAGACAGAAAGACAGAAAGAAAGAAAGAAAGAAAGAAAGAAAGAAAGAAAGAAAGAAAGAAAGAAAGAAAGAAAGAAAGAAAGAAAGAAAGAAAGAAAGAAAGGAGAATGATGTGGGGGTGGAGGTTGGGATGGTGTGAGGCAGGAAGCTTTGGTTACATGTTGACCACTTTTTATTGCTGGCCCAATCTCATTTGGCTAATGCACTTTGGCTGCATTTGGAAGTAAACACAACAGTCCCATCACAGGTGATCAAGACCTGAAAGAGTTTTAAGTGATGATTAACCTACAGTACTGTCACTGTGGGATCTGGAATGACTCCTTGCTAGGTGGTGTGACTCACTATATTGCATTCCAAATTGCACCGTATTTCCGGTAGTGATCTAGTCCAAATTAGTGCACAACGTAGGGAATAGGGTTCAATTTCATGCGCACTCTGTCTCTGGTTCTCTCAGTTAGAAACACACACAGAGGTGAGAACAAGGGTAAGTGATGAAACTGAACATAGTGTAATGTCTATTGACTTTCCCACCCAAACAGACCAGATAGCATTGAGTGAGGAGGAGTAAGAGCTCCGTATTGAATTGTCTCTCCACCTGCGTCAATTTCTACACATATACCATTACAGGTAATGGGGCCTAATGTGGAGTGTGAAGACGAAGATTGAAAAGTGCTCATCATCTGATCAGATAATGGCCTTCTACCATCGTCAAGATGCTAATAGAGGTCTGGTGCAAGGAGTGGAAGAAGAACTCTCTGCCTTCAATTCACTGACTGTCGCCATTTTGTGAATTGAAGTCAGATAGATGCATTGTTGCCACGCTATGTGAAGCTCAACACAAAGCAATCCACTGGAATGGACATTTTGTGTTTGAACCTTAATGTAAATAATCCACGCCTGGTACGGCTAGAGGGAAGAGGTTTGGATAGAGGTTTGGATAGAGGTTATTTCACCTTCACATCCTCCTCTGAGTCCCAGTGTAACATCTAGAAGGAGATGAAAGATGCATGCAGCCCAAGGTGTTACTTTGATGCCTCACTCCCCTCTCACACGCTCTTTCAGGGAGTCGGACGGATACACTTGATCACATCAACAATCCCACACACTTCCTCAGTCACATGCATAGTACCATGCAAGTTAAAGGCAAGTTAAATCAAGCGCAACTCTAATATTTGAAAGTATTTGAAAGACTGTACGAATGCGACCAAGTCTGAACCCTTAGAAGTGTCTGTATCTACCTGTATCCAATAGTTACCAGATTATGGGTAGTCTCTCGTGTCTTTTCTACTATTTCCGTCAGTACAGATTTGAACACTTCGTCCCCAGAATTAAATGGAGTAGCTAGTGCATGCAATATTTTGTTGCTCACCTCTAGCCTGCAGCCCAGGCCCACAGGTCTCCACAGCTCCAGGACTGTCCTGACGCACGGACCAGGGAACCAACTGGCATCGCCGCCACTTGTGTGTCTTCCACCTGCAATACAAGAAACAGAACACAGCTCAGTCATCTTGAGAGTCAAAGTCTTGCTCTACACTCAGAGAAAAAAGGGTTCCAAAAGGGTTCTTTGGCTGTCCCCACAGGATAACCATTTTTGGTTCAGGTATAACCCTTTTGGGTTTCATTTAAATTCTCTGTGCAAAGAGTTATACATGGAACTCAAAAGGGTTCAACCTAGAACCAAAAATGGTTCTTCAAAGGGTTCTCCTATGGGGACAGCTGAATAACCATTTTAGGTTCCAGATAGCACCTTTTTTTCTAAGATAGTAGTTAACTTGACTCCTCTTTAGTCAAGAGAGACTACATAGTGAGTAGAGTGGTTTTGGATGGTGATGGAGCCTTACCTGTATCCCAGACAGACAGACGGCACCTCACAGTCTCTCTCCTGAGCCAACACCTCCGGACAGTCCTGTCCCCCATTGGCCGGCAGCTGGATGATGATGCGTTTCCTGTTCTGTTTCCTTTTCGTGTTGCCGCCTTATAAGAACCAATAGAAAAGCACTTTATTCACACACTGTGTCCCAATCAATAGACAGAGACAATAACAGCAGCACTCAAGCAACTTCCATTGGGCCTGGAAGTGTAAAATGATTATGATGAATGCCTGTTACGTACTTGAGTAATGGAAATCACAGGTCCTTGAAAAGGTCCTTGTAAAACAAGTGGGTTTTGTTTGCTGTTGACTTTTAGCAGCTGTGTCACATTAGCTGTGTCACATTGTTAAAAAGTAGAGACGCAGAGCTACAAAATGGTATAACATACACCGCATTTTTTGAGGAACAATAGGAAAGTAAATTCTGCTTTGAAAGTTGATAAACTTGTAAACTCACTTTTGAGAAAATGGCCTTTGAATGTTTTGGTACCTACTGGAGACCTCTCCTTTGTCTACACCCATTCAGCATTGTTCACACCCTCTTAAGCCAGCCCCACCCATCTCTTTAAGGATTCACGTGAGGTCATGTGCTAAACAGTGAGAAGTAAAAATTTAGATTAAAAGTGGAGAAAGTTGTAGCTTACAATAAGGAAAAATTCCAGGTAAACAGAAAGTGTCCAGAAATTTTTTTTTATAAAAACATTTTTTTACATTCAAACGGCTCTCCTATGAAGTTGGGACTTCTGACATACGCCTAGTTTCCTGGAACGGGTCACATATCTAGGCTATATACAGTACAGGCAGTAATCCATATCTCTATCAGGATCATATTACAGTGGCCATATCCATGTTGCAATGTAGGATCCATAGAGATAGCTAGCTGCAGTAGATAGAGATAGATACTGTATTTATATGGTAGGATCTGTTCTCATTGGAGAAGGATAAATCCATGACCATATACTCAGAGTAAAGCCAGATGACCTGTGTGCCAAATGTGAAATAATACCAGCAAGATTACTAGCAGAGACAGATTAAAGGATAGAAGACTAGGAAAACAAGCCAAGGGACTGTTCTTTAGACTCTATAAAGTATTGCTTAGCAGATGTTTCTGTAGAGTAATCATGTCAAGTATTTCATGAATATAACACTCACTCCGGGGAAATGGAAATCTCAGAAACATGTATCCTAACAAGTGTGTTCTAGCTCACAAAGAGGTTGTTGCAGTGTGGGCAAATTGCTTCATAAATGGCGCAGCACTTTTTGCTTATTAGCTGCATTTGTGCTAGTTCTTCATATAGAAAAATGTTGCCAAGCAACAATGCTTGGTTCCTGTTAGGGTTCTGAGTTAGCTAATTATTTTCTCAGCTCAAACTGAAACATTTGATGAGGAGAAGAGGAACCATTCCATAACGGTGCAAGTGTTTTGTTTATCAGATTTGTCGGGCCTGTTGAAACCAGAAAGCACTTAATGACAGACCCACTATTATTTAGCATTCTCTGTTGTAATAAATTCCTTCAAATGCTTTGAAGCGCGTGCTCTTCTCAAAACCACATGGCATAGGCTACATCTCTTGAGCATTTTTGCCATGGACAGACTGCTCTGTATCTCTGTGTACTGTAATCTATACTTGAGAATAATAGGCTGTACCTGCTTGGCATATTGTACATCTCTTGACTTAATTGCATTTTTGCCATAAACAACAAACAATATATGTGTGTACTTGAATGTGTTGAGAGGCTGTACATTGTTTTATATCTGTGTATTCTTGAGAATGTTGAAAAGGCTAGTAGGTACCTGCTTTGCATATGGCAGGGCAGGCGCTCCAGTCGCTGTAGGGGGTGACGAAGCAGTCTCTTTTACATGGCAGGAGGCAAGGCCTGACTGTCTCAGGACGAATACTCTCCGGACACCTGAAATTACATGAAATCACATCATCTAGATCACGTGTCAAACTCATTCCACGGAGGGCCGAGTGTCTCCAGGTTTTCGCTCCTCCCTTGTACTTGATTGATGAATTAAGGTCACTAATTAGTAAGGAACTCCCCTCACCTGGTTGTCTAGGTCTTAACTGAAAGGAAAAAAACTAAAACCAGCAGACACTAGGCCCTCCATGGAATGAGTTTGACTCCCCTGTGCTGGATGCATATGCACAGACACATGATAGAGGCAAAATAACCCTACTGCGCTGTGCTCAGCTGGGGATGGGGTGCTTGAGTGGTCAAAATCTAAATGTGTCGACATGTGTAAATATACCGCTTCTGTTAACGAATGCATATTTGTCTGGTCAAAATAATATCACCGCTTCCAGTATATATCAATACGGGGTCATTGGTTTTAGGGCTGCAGATTGAGCCCCTACTGTACATTGCTTTGAATATTACATCCCCCCCTGTAACAGTGTTAACTTGTTCATGTTCTAAATGGTAATGAACTCATTAGCATATCATACCCGTTTCAGTCATGACATTATACGATTTCATTATTTGATATCACGGTATATTAGTATATCGTCCCAAACCTAGTGGGCGCGTTAAGTTATGTGTCATGTATTAAGTGATAGTAGTTCAGCAGCTGTAACTATGAGCAGCATTGTGCGCTAGTGTGAAGTGGTAGCTGGGTAAAATAAAACCCTGGATGGGAGAATCAGAAACTGCCGGAATAAAACTGTCCGAGGCTCATTTCCATACCCAGCATGGGATCTAGCCCGTCCCCAGTCAGCCTAGTAGCTCCAGCTCATCCTGCCAGAATAATGCTTCTATTAAAGCTGAATAAATAAATAGATAATTCAATATAATTCATGTCCCTAAGATGCCCTAGGGGTGGTAGGGAGGGAGAACCCAGATGCTTTAGAACAAATGTCTGGAACCTAGGCAGAAACCTGTCAGGGAACCCATCAGCTTACAGCTATGCAGCCAGTCAGACAGTGGTAACAATAGGATTTTGTTCCTTCCATGGACAGATACTGGGACAAATGCTCTGTGCTTTGGTGCTTTGATTTATGCTTAGCAAAGGCTTATTGAACCCTGCATACATATTA
The DNA here is from genome assembly GCF_901001165.1 of Salmo trutta. Taxonomy (NCBI): domain Eukaryota; kingdom Metazoa; phylum Chordata; class Actinopteri; order Salmoniformes; family Salmonidae; genus Salmo; species Salmo trutta. Next base: position 22,565,484 of record NC_042992.1, on the reverse strand, counting down.
TGCCAAATCAGCATAAGCATAACCGTTCTAGTCACATTTACTTTCTGTAATTTGCTTAAACAAAAATATTCCTCTCTCACTTTACACAAATATAATATTCATATACTACTTATATTGGTATTCAGTTATTTTTCTGAAGGAAAAACTTTTACTCTTACAACTTTGGGTGCTTAAAAAGCGCTATATACTGTAAATACCATGTATTATTATTATTTTGACTTTGAAGGTGGAACTCTTACTTAGAAAAAATAAACTCTTATTTTGACGGAAAGACTCTTACTTTTTGGGTGGCACCTGTCCCACATTGACCCGTACACAGATGACCTTCCGTGTCTGCATCCCCACAGAGCACGAGGAGTCCCCTCCCCCAACTCCGGCCCGAGCCCCTGTGGAGTTGGCAGAGGGGACCGAGGTGTCCTCGATACACTGTCCCCAGGGCCCTGTCTGCCAGTGGTACACAGTACAAGGGTGGTCGTTGCAGCTCCGCACCTCTTGGAGAGCACTGCTGTTGGGGCACTGGACCCCGCCTGTCAAACACACAACAACCAAATGATCAATCAATCAAACATATCTATAAACCCCAACAGCAGTTGTCAAAAAAGACCCCAAAGAGGAAGCAGAAGCACAAACACCACATTCAAATACAGGAGATACTAATGGGGAACCCTAATAAATACAAATTCTCAGTTACATGAGTGTGGTTTGCCTTGATTTGCTGGGAACAAGACAGCTCAGCCAATAGGGTTTAATCGCTAAGCTTCGTAAGTTGCACTGACTGTTGATCCTGAGCTGACAATGTTGTCATCTTATCATAACGAGGAAGTGAGTAAGTTAAGCTGTTTGTCTCTGATCATCCAAGCCTTCTCCACTTCCATTCAATTGATCCATCTGTGTCTTGTGCTCTAAAGATTAACTTCTCTTTTTGGTTCCACTCATTGGGTTAAAAACATTAGTACAGCAGTGTCAGAGCTAAATAAACCAATATTGTCCCTTGGGGGAAAGCAGTCATGGAGATGGAGACAACGGAGATGAGTTGACCCGGGGTCTGACAGTATCTTGGACACCAGGTGGACCACATGTGACCCCTTTCCACCCCTACCACAGATCATTGTCATGTGTGTGTGTTGTATCTGTGTGTGTGTGACCCTTAACCACCCCTCACCACGATGGGATGTCAGACATTAGCAGGCTCTGTCACGCTGGGAAACCAGACCCCCGAAGGGAAGGTCAACCATCACCAATCAATGCGATCCAGTGGCCAATCAATGAGATCCACCAGCCAATGAAAGTGAAGGACATAACCACCGCGATCCTCCATTCAATGCTGGAGAAGGACTAAGATCAGCCAATCATTGGTGGAGCAGGGGAAAACTGATGAAGCTTACATAAGGAAATGCTTCTGTCTTCAAAAGCCACACAGTGAAGATATATAATTGACCTCTGTAGCCCCTTTGGGAGCATGTCCTTCAATGGGTCATTCCTAAAGGATGCTATTGACTTTTTTCCTCCAAGAGACATTAGTTAGTCAGGTATGTTGTGTCATTATTAGTACTATGGTTAATTAATGACGTTGTAAAGATGTATTTGAATGTTTCAGTGTTACTAATAAAACAATTGAACTCTGACTCAGTGTGGATGATTGAATATCTGCTTTGCTGGTAGTGCCATTATTTTCTTTACAAGTCTTGTAAAAGGTCTCTAACCATAAAAATCATGCAGAGGTTATATTATGTTTTCTTACATCCTTTACAATAAAGTACCTCCTTTGCCTCCATGTTACGTTACAGAGCTCTTCGTGTCAAAGTCCCTATAACCTTTCACGACATGTAAAACAAGGCCAAGTCTCCTTACAGTTGTTATTAACAGAACTGAAACTAGTGGGTCAAGCTACCCCAGCTAATACTTTGTGATATTACGAGAGTGTCCTAACATGGCCTGTTGTAATTACTCTACGGGCTCAACCCCACTTCTCCCTGAGCTGCAATTACCCAGTTGTTATTATTCTGCTATTTTCTCCAATTGACTGCAAAATGCTCTCTCTACTCCCTGAGAGTCTAACTTGAGATCACCACACCACTTGAATTTTGGCACAAGGCAAAACATTTTACCAATTCATAATTTATGCTTCTCTCAAGTTAGGATTCGGGCCTGAATTGGGAGGTCTTCAATCAGCGTGTGTGATTACAGATGTTCAGTAGAGATGTAGGACGACACTCAGTCCACACCTGGCATCTGCCACACACACACACACGCAGATGCAGACACAGACACACGCACAAGCACTTACACACACCGCTTGTCGTTTGTCCTGGACAGTGTCTGTCTGCTGAGGGATAGGAAGGCTGATAAATGAAGCAAGGCATTCAGCCTGATTCTCTTTCTGCAGTGACGACGGAGTTACTGTCATCCCCATGTCAGATCATACTAGTATTCACAATGTAGAAAGTCTGTCTGCCTCTCTCTCTCTCTCTCTCTCTCTCTCTCTCTCTCTCTCTCTCTCTCTCTCTCTCTCTCTCTCCTGCGTGGATATTTTGAATATGCCACCGACAGACATTGAATGCGTTTATATGCCCCGCAATAATTCGATATTAAACTGATTATGGCACTAGGCAGATTATGCAATAGTCATGTAAATACCTCACTCTGCATTTCTGAATCGGCGTCAGGTCAAAATCAAAGTAAGCATACGCCTAATTAAACCACCTGCTTTTCTGAGCAATCTTTCAAATGATTAGGACGCATACAGTAAACACCTTAATCGGTGTTCCAGCTGTGTATTTGATCTGCGGATGTGCTAGCACCAGCCGAGAGCCTCCCTCTTTAGCGCGAGTGAAGTGTGTTCGGAACAACTGAATGTATGCCTCATAAGAAGTCGTTTTCACATAAATACTTTATATGTCCGAACCCAGAATCAAGTACATTTCCAAGAAATAACCTGGTGGAACGTTTATTTTGATTGCCGATTTTCTGCAATTATCAGAGTGTCATCAGGTAGCCTGATTTCAGATATGTCCAAGTAAACAAGATTATTAGGGAAATCGTTCTTCTACCTAAGCATGTAAACATTTTAATCAAACTATTATATTAATCTGACTATCCACAATGTCTTGCTATGGTCCAGTGGAGGATATCTACTAGAACTGTTAAAATCATAGCAGACTATAAAATAGACTATAACATGCTAATCTACTGCCAGGCAATCACACACCCTAGAGTGGGTTGTATAGAGATGGGTTCTCAGGTCGTGACTGGCAGCTTAGACGGTAAGACTCTAACCCAGAGGCACTTGTTCCATTACTGACCAGACTCCCTCTTCCACACTTCTCTTCTCCTTAGGGTTTCAGTCTCCTCTCGTTAAGGTTTCAGACAGCACTTACAGTAACACTAAGGAATTCTTTTTACTAGCACTGCGCTGTTGAGGGTCAGTACAAGTTTTACATAGTACAAGCATAACATTATGCTGAGCAGGCAGTGAGGGGAAATAGATTGGTACGCAGGTAGCCATATATCGACTACAAACATCGACTTATAACATCTACAGGGCTGAGTAACTCCATCTATGGGAACACTGCATTCTAAGGGCATAGGAAATGATAGTACCGAAGAGTGCAGGAACCTTGGGCACCTGCGATAGACCTTAAAGGAAGGTAAACGCAAAGTTGTTAGGATTGTTTTGGAACCACCCATACATTTGTGAAATGTGCAATAAAGAATACTATGCACTAGGGCTCCAAGCACTTCACAACGCTCAGATTCTTTGAGCCTAAACATTGAAAATGTAGCTCTAGAGAGTTGTACAGCCATATATCCTACAGTATTCAAGCTTGTTATTCCTTGTGGCTATGTCACATCACACAACCTTACCCTGCATCACAGTAACCCAGGCTACAACCTGAGCAGTCGCTGTGGAGGAGGAACACACAGAATAATTTATACTATTTGGCTGTTGGAACATAGAAGAGAGGCAGAGAAAAGCAAAGACTGAGGGCATGGCTGAAATGCTTGCTTCAGCAGCCTCATATGAGATACCAGATACTCTCCTGCATGCTGTGCAGACCTGGGATCAAATGAAGAAAATTTTATCTTTCCAATATTTTAGCTGCACATGATTGAGCTCATCTGGTGCAACAGAACCAATAGAAAAGTGAAAACCCTGTCCAGCTGCATGCACTACAGACAGGCTCTATCAATCATCAATGTACTTGAAAGAAAACAGATACTATTTGAACCACGGTCTGATGCTGTGTGGCCTGGTCCCAGATCAGTTAGTGCGGTCTTGCCAACTCCCATAGGTCAACTCCTATGTTTGGCATGACAACAACCATATGAGTCAGCTGTACGACACAGACAGGTCTGGGACCAGGTCTGATGCTGTGCGTTGTGTGATTGTAGTCTCACCTTCCCCAGCGCTGTAGGCCAGTACAGAACGTGCTCTCATCTGCCTTCCCTCTGTGTTCTTCCCGGAGCAGGTGTGTGAGCACAGGGACCAGGTGGTCCAGGGACTGAGGACACAGTCCTTGGGGCAAGGCACCTCACAGATGACGGGCATGGGCAGGATGGCATCACGGCATAACTGGCGGTCCACATACTCACCTGGAGGCACAGGGAGACAGGAGACACAGTATGAGGCTAGCTGAGGATACTTACGATGTGAAGGTGTCCATATCTGTTACATACACATACAATACAATACACAGTCCGTATCATGTGTCGATATCATCCACAAAATCACATTGCAAAATCAGATCTGGTGCATTTGTTCACATAGACACCTAGCTCTCGAGTGGCGCAGCGGTCTAAGACACTGCATCGCTAGAGGCGTCACTACAGACCCTGGTTTGATCCTGGGCTGTATCACAACCGGCCGCAATCGGGAGTCCCATAGGGCGGGGCACATTTGGCCCAGTGTCGTCCTGGTTAGGGTTTGGCTGGTGTAGGCCGTCATTGTAAATTTATTCTTAACTGACTTCCCTAGTAAATAAAGGTTCAATAAAAATAAATAAATTAAACCCAGATATTGGTTATGTAAGGAGAGAGGGAGTTTAACAGACAAACCTATAAGAGTACACAAACCACATACAACACTTGTCCACATGTTCACCAAGTCTGAAGGGAAAATACTCATTGGGTATTACAATAAATGTTTACACCATCATGAAAGATTGGTTCGCTTTCTCAGACAAACAAGCAGGCAGACGACAGAGCCATCAGACATGAGGGAGCAAGCCGGGGGAATTAAAACTTATTTCAAAACAAGAACATATGAGTTAAAGTGGATATTTGCACCAATTTAAATTCAAATTCAGGCAGTAGGGCATTAGTTTAATCTTTTACTCATGACTTTGACAGCGTACATGGAATAGAAATGTGCTCATATCCAAATGACTGCATCTCTAATGCATAAGCTAGCTGGATAAAACCTTGTGTATCTCCAACTGTGCCACACAGACATTAAGACAACAGATACTGAATCATTGTCATCTTTTTTTAATGACTTTTTTTTTATTAACCCATCCACCAACACCATCTTCGGAGGACAAATCTCTTTTTAGTTTTTTTTAAAGCTTTTCTGCTACATATACATATATTATACATACACATTTTGCATACACATTTTACATACATGGTACTTTTATATAAAGCAGTCACATTACAATAATACATTACCAAACATAAACTCTTTAATCCCGCCCCTCAGCCACTCTCAGACCATCCCACCTATCACCATAGACCACCCTCGTTTGGTTTCCATGTGACATATATTTTTTAATTGTGCTGTTTTACATTTTGAACCTTTCTAATCTTATAGTGTCCACAGATTTTTATTTACCTTCATTTAACCAGGCAAGTCAGTTAAGAACAAATTCTTAGATTGTGAGCTAAAGATGAAAACCTTTCCTACGAGTATTAATATACTATTTATTGATCGACATTGGCCTTCCAAATCTCCCAACACTGCTATTTGTAAGGTTCATTTTAAGTGAATGTAGTGACTTTTTTAACCATTCCTGAACCTGTGACCAGAAACAAGTTACATAGTGGCAATACCAGAATAAATGATCTTGTGATTCTGTCTCTTTGCAGCAAAATCTACAGAGCTGAGAATGTTGTATGCCCAATATACAGTTGAAGTCAGAAATTTACATTTCTTGTTAACAAAATATAGTTTTGGCAAGTTGGTTATTGCATCTACTTTGTGCATGACACAAGTAATCTTTCCAACAAATGTTTACAGACAGATTATTTAACTTATAATTCACTGTATCACAATTCCAGTGGGTCAGAAGTTTACATACACTAAGTTGACTGTGCCTTTAAACAGCTTGGAAAATTCCAGAAAATGATGTCATGGCTTTAGAAGCTTCTGGCTAATAGACATAATTTGAGTCAATTAGAGGTGTGGATGTATTTCAAGGCCTACCTTCAAACTCAGTGCCTCTTTGCTTGACATCATGGGAAAATCAAAAGAAATCAGCCAAGGCCTCAGAAAATAAGACCTCCACAAGTCTGGTTCATCCTTGGGAGCAATTTCCAAATGCCTGAAGGTACCACATTCATCTGTACAAACAATAGTACACAAGTATAAACATCATGGAACCACGCAGCCGTCATACTGCTCAGGAAGGAGACGCGTTCTGTCTCCTAGAGATGAACATACTTTGGTGCAAAAAGTGCAAATCAATCCCACAACAGCAGTGAAGGACCTTGTGAAGATGCTGGAGGAAACAGGTACAAAAGTATCTATATCCACAGTAAAACGAGTCCTATATCGACATAACCTGAAAAACCGCTCAGCAAGGAAGAAGCCACTGCTCCAAAACCACCATAAAAAGCCAGACTACGATTTGCAACTGCGCATGGGGACAAAGATCATACTTTTTGGAGAAATGTTCTCTGGTCTGATGAAACAAAAATAGAACTGTTTGGCCATAATGACCATCGTTATGTTTGGAGGAAAAAGGGGGAGGCTTGCAAGCCGAAGAACACCATCCAAGCACGGGGTGGCAGCATCATGTTGTGGGGGTGCTTTGCTGCAGGAGGGACTGGTGCGCTTCACAAAATAGATGGCATCATGAGGAAGAAAAATGATGTGGAAATATTGAAGCAACATCTCAAGACATCCGTCAAGAAGTTAAAGATTGGTCGCAAATGGGTCTTCCAAATGGACAATGACCCCAAGCATACTTCCAAAGTTGTGGCAAAATGGCTTAAGGACAACAAAGTCAAGGAATTGGAATGGCTATCACAAATCCTATAGAAAATTTGTGGGCAGAACTGAAAAAGCGTGTGCGAACAAGGAGGCCTACAAACCTGACTCAGTTACACCAGCTCTGTCAGGAGGAATGAGCCAAAATTCACCCAACTTATTGTGGGAAGCTTGTGGAAGGCTACCTGAAACATTTGACCCAAGTTAAACAATTTTAAAGGCAATGCTACCAAATAATAATTGAGTGTACAGTTGTGGCCGTAAAGTTTTGAGAATGACACAAATATTAATTTTCACGGTCTGCTGCCTCAGTTTGTATGATGGCAATTTGCATATACTCCAGAATGTTGTGAAGAGTGATCAGATGAATTGCAATTAATTGCAAAGTCCCTCTTTGTCATGCAAATGAACTGACTCCCCAAAAAACATTTCCACTGCATTTCAGCCCTGCCACAAAAGGACCAGCTGACATCATGTCAGTGATTCTCTCGTTAACACAGGTGTGAGTGTTGACGAGGACAAGGCTGGAAATCACTCTGTCATGCTGATTGAGTTCGAATAACAGACTGGAAGCTTCAAAAGGAGGGTGGTGCTTGGAATCATTGTGCTTCCTCTGTCATCCATGGTTACCTGCAAGGAAACACTTGCCGTCATCATTGCTTTGCACAAAAAGGGCTTCACAGACAAGGATATTGCTGCCAGTAAGATTGCACCTAAATTAACCATTTATTGTATCATCAAGAACTTCAAGGAGAGCGGTTCAATTGTTGTGAAGAAAGCTTCAGGGTGCCCAAGAAAGTCCAGCAAGCGCCAGGACCATCTCCTAAAGTTAATTCAGCTGCGGGATCGGGGCAAAGTCATTTTCTCTGAGTCCCCTTTCCGATTGTTTGGGGTATCCGGAATAAAGCTTGTCCGGAGAAGACATGGTGAGAGCTACCATCAGTCCTGTGTCATGCCAACAGTAAAGCATCCTGAGACCATTCATGTATGGGGTTGCTTCTCAGCCAAGGGAGTGGGCTTGCTCACAATTTTGCCTAAGAACACAGCAATGAATAAAGAATGGTATCAACACATCCTCCGAGAGCAACTTCTCCCAACAATCCAGGAACAGTTTGGTGAAGAACAATGCCTTTTCCAGCATGATGGAGCACCTTGCCACAAGGCAAAAGTGATAACTAAGTGGCTCGGGGAACAAAACATCGATATTTTGTGTCCATGGCCAGGAAACTCCCCAGACCTTAATCCCATTGAGAACTTGTGGTCAATCCTCAAGAGGCGGGTGGACAAACAAAAACCCACAAATTCTGACAAACTCTAAGCATTGATTATGCAAGAATGGGCTGCCATCAGTCAGGATGTGGCCCAGAAGTTAATTGACAGCATGCCAGGGTGGATTGCAGAGGTCTTGAAAAAGAAGGGTCAACACTGCAAATATTGACTCTTTGCATCAACTTCAATAAAAGCCTTTGACACTTATGAAATGCTTGTAATTATACTTCAGTATTCCATAGTAACATTTGACAAAACTATCTAAAGACACTGAGGCAGTAGACAGTGAAAATTAATATTTGTGTCAATCTCAAAACTTTTGGCCACGACTGTATGTAAACTTCTGACCCACTGGGAATGTGATGAAAGAAATAAAAGCTGAAATAAATCATTCTCTATACTATTATTCTGACATTTCACATTCTTAAAATAAAGGGGTGATCCTAACTGACCTAAAACAGGGAATATTTACTAGGATTAAATGTCAAGAATTGTGAAAAACTGAGTTTAAATGTATTTGGCTAAGGTGTATGTAAACCTCCGACTTCAACTGTATATAGCATTCTGTTAGTGGCAAGAATTGTATATAATAATTTAAATTGAAAAATTCAAAGTGTTTTTTTGTACCAGTTCATAAACCATGTGCCATGTATCTTTCAAATATGGCAGGCAAACAAGTTCCCTACCTTCTCCCTTTTCTACTTGCCTCCTCCATTTTTGTGGTAATGCTGCAATCAGTTGGTTGTAAGTTTGGATTGAGCAGACATTCCCATATATTTTCGATAGCTGCATATGTGACATAACTCCTCCATTTCTATTCATAATATCATTAATAAATATAATAATAAAAAATAAAAAAATCCATTTAAATATTTTTTGATCAATCAGTACATCCTCTTAAGGATCTGACCCTCTTTCGCCTAAAGTGACATACACAAATCTAACTGCCTGTAGCTCAGGACCTGAAAGAAGGATATGGACACCGATCCCGTAGAGGATATTTGAGTTTAACCATAACATTTGTTGTAATATTTGTTCTATCTTTTCTGGAGGATAAAACTGACATTGTAACCAGCTTAGTACGGCTGGTTTAAGAAAGGGCGATACTTTAAACAAAATTGTATTTTCAATTGGTCAGAAATGAGAAGTTGTAATCTGTATAAAGGCAAAAAGGCAATTTTTTTAACAAAGGAGGAGCCTTTCTTAATAATCTACTGGAGAACCATTTTGGGTTTAAGTATAAAATAGTGAAGATTTTAGTGAGAGGTTTAAAGCTTTTATATTGAATAATTTTAGCCCCCCAAACTCATATTAATTATAAAAATAGGCACGTTCAATTTTGTCTGGCTTAGGGTTCCAAAGAAAGTGAAATATTTTTTGCTCATATGATTTAAAAAAAACTAGTCATCTGGATTATGCAACATGATTAGTAAGTAAGTGAACTGTAATAGGACCAAAGAGTTAATTTAATAAATGTGATTTTTTTCCATAAAAAGACAAGTAATTACCTCTCCATGGTTGCAGAATCTTATCTATTTTTGCTAACTTTCTATTGAAATTTATTGTGGTAAGTTCCTTTATATTTTCAATATGTGAATACCAAGAATGTCTGCTTCACCATCTGCCCATTTTATTGGTAAACTACAAGGTAGTGTAAACACTGTGTCTTTTAATGATCCAATACGTAATATAGTACACTTGTCATAATTAGGTTTAAGTCCAAAGAGGCTAGAAAAGTGATCAAGATCTTCAATGAGACTGTGCAGGGATCCAGATTGCGGACTTAAAGAAAAATCTTGAGTCATGGATCTACATTTATACTTTTGTTTTTATCCCCTGGATTTCTAACCCCTTGAAGTTCTTGTTGGATCTAATTTTAATAGCTAGCATTTCAATGGCCATAATAAATAGATATGGAGACAACAGACAGACTTGTTTTACTCCTCTTAAAGCTCAATACTTTCTGAGAAGTAACCATTATTTACAATTTTACATCTGGGGTTGCTGTACATAACTTTAACCCATTGTATAAGAGATTCACCGAAATTAAAGTAATCCAGGCATTTATATATAAATTCTAGTCATACTTTATCAAAGGCCTTTTCAAAATCTGCTATGAAGACCAGGCTTGGTACTGTATCTTTGATGTTCAATTGTTACAAGTAATTGCCGTATATTATCTCCAATGTATCATCCATGTAAAAAAACTTTCTGATCAGGATGAACAATATCTGGTAAAAACTTTTTTATTCTATGTTCATGCATTTCGCCAGGATTTTTGCATCACAACAGTGAAGTATAAGAGGCCTCCAGATTTTTAAATGGACTGGATCTTTATACTTACCACCTGGGTCCTGTTTTAGTAGTAATACAATCAAACCTTCTTGTTGAGTACCTGAAAGTCTACCATTTGTATAAGAGTAATTAAAACATGATAATACTGGATCTTTGAGTACATCAAAAAAGGTCTGATATACCTCTACTGGTATACCATCAAGACGTGGTGTTTTTCCAGACTGAAAATATTTAATTGCCTCAAAAAGTTCCTCTTCTGTAAGTTGGCCTTCACACAGGTCTTTCTGTAAATCTGTATATTTTGCATTATTATTATTATTAGGAAAGAAAGCTTTACATCATGTTGTGCATGTTTCACAATCTTCCATCCAATTAGCTTTATTTTTATACATTACACTTGATCGTTCTTGAGTAAGTACCTCCAATTGTTTTTCCTCTAACCTATTTTGTTCCTCTATAGTACAGTTTCCATTACCATCTACCTGCGCTGTTAATTTCTCTATTTCCTTTATTAGTCTATTCTCTTTTGACCTATACTGCTTTTGTTTCAATGATGAGCATTGTATTGAATGGCCTCTAAAAGTACATGCAAAAGCATCCAATACAATAAGGGGATCTGCTGTACCTGTGTGGTGCAGAAAAAAGTCAATTCTGAATTATTTATATACTAATGTCTTCGTTAAGAACATATTGTCATCCAATAGGCTTTGATTAAATTTCCAATATCCCCGTCCACATGGAAATTCTGTAAGAGTTATATGGAGGCCAATTCGATGGTGCTCCGATCGCATTCGTTCTCCTATTAAAACTTTTTAAAACTTTTGATGCCAGCAAGAATAAGACCAGGAAGTAGTCAAGACGGCTAGCTTGATTAAACCTTGATTAAACCATGTATATCTCACGAGGTCAGGGTTTTCAGCCTCCATATAGCCACTAGTTCTAATCTATCCATGATATTCGTGATCTCCTTAAGTGCATGAGGGGGATAGTTTGTAGTGGGATTTCTTTTACGATCCATTGAGATACTTAAAACCGTATTATAATCTCCCACCATAATAATAGATTCATTCGTTGCTTGTGAGCTCAATAGATTATTATATATATTTTAGAAGTGTGAATCATCATTATTTGGCCCATAAAGATTAATTAGCCACATCTGTTTTTGGTCCAATAGCATAATTAAAATAATCCATCTTCCTTGAGGATCTGTTTGCACAATCGGATTAAAATTTGTATTAATTAGTATAATCACCCCTTTGTCATCTTTGCGGAGGTGGAATATTCTGTCCTTGACAAATGTCCCCACATGCACACACACACGCACGCACTGACACCCACGTGCATGCGCACGCGCACACGCACACGCACACACACACACACACACACACACACACACACACACACACACACACACACACACACACACACACACATCCCTGGATCATGATGCTCTGACGTAATGTCATACATATTCTACATGTTTAATACATAACACCATTGAAGTCGGCAGAACGACTGGTACTGTATCAATAATGTTGATCACATGAAAGTCAGTAACCTGCCGTATGCATTAATACTCCATGAAAGTCAGTACCCTGCCATATGCATTAATACAGTATTATTGTTCTACCTCTCAACATGTTACATAGCTACACCAAATCTGATGAGATAGCTGTGAGCACAGGAAGCAGTATGATCCCCTCAATGTTTGCAAACTTGAATGAAAGAGTTTTCTCCAGAAGTAAACACTGGTGAGAGAGAGGAGGGGGAGAAAGAGAGCATGTGAGTGAGTGAGTGAGTGAGTGAGTGAGTGAGTGAGACCTAAGGGACAGAGAAACATATTTATCTTTTATCAGGCATCATTTCCAGGTTCATAGCCTTGTGAAATTACTTCATTTGATTTGATAGCCTGGAAACAAATACATTTAAAACATTTATGAATAACAGGCAAAATATTTGTTTTTTTATATAAGATTGAGCTAAGATCTATTTCTGGGACGTTGAAGGTCAGAATAAGGATGCCTGACCACATAAATTCTCAAAATGGATTTAGGACCATCCTAAATGGCTTAAAAAGGAAACAAACAACAACTTAGGGCTTTAAGGGATTTAGGATTTAGAGACAGTTGAGGTATTTTCAAGGTTTCATTAGGACATGAGATAGTGTTGTGGTCCTGCACCAGGACTGTATCGATCTAAATCTGTGGTACTCCACCACTACCGCCAGTCCTACCCTTCTCCTCACCCCATCCTATCGCATAACTTCCCTCTATCATGGCATGGATCTGTCCAACCCCCACCACTACCTCTTTCCTCACCCCATCTCAACCCATCCCATCACTCTTATGTCAGTCCCACTGTATCAGTGAAACCCCCACCTTTACCCCTATCCTCATCTCAACCCATCCCTCTTGTTGGTCCCACTGATCTGTATCAGTGGAAAATGCCATAGTGATGGGAAGAAGAGCTAGTGATTGTGGTATCCTGAGCCATCACTGTATTGATCTAAATCTGTGGGACGCCACCACAGCCACAACCCCCACCCTTATCCTCACTCCATCCCATACCCACCACTACCCCCATTCCATCCTCACTCCATCCCATATCCACCACAACCCCCACCCTTATCCTCACTCCATCCCATACCCACCACTACCCCATTCCATCCTCACTCCATCCCATACCCACCACTACCCCCAATCCATCCTCACTCCATCCCATACCCACCACTACCCCATTCCATCCTCACTCCATCCCATACCCACCACTACCCCCATTCCATCCTCACTCCATCCCATCCCATACCCACCACAACCCCCACCCTTATCCTCACTCCATCCCATACCCAGCATTACCCCCAATCCATCCTCACTCCATCCCATACCCAGCATTACCCCATTCCATCCTCACTCCATCCCATACCCACCACTACCCCCATTCCATCCTCACTCCATCCCATATCCACCACAACCCCCATTTCATCCTCACTCCATCCCATACCCACCACAACCCCCACCCTTATCCTCACTCCATCCCATACCCACCACTACCCCCATTCCATCCTCACTCCATCCCATACCCACCACTACCCCCATTCCATCCTCACTCCATCCCATACCCAGCATTACCCCCAATCCATCCTCACTCCATCCCATACCCACCACTACCCCCATTCCATCCTCACTCCATCCCATACCCACCACAACCCCCACCCTTATCCTCACTCCATCCCATACCCACCACTACCCCCATTCCATCCTCACTCCATCCCATACCCACCACTACCCCCATTCCATCCTCACTCCATCCCATACCCAGCATTACCCCCACCCTTATCCTCACTCCATCCCATACCCACCACTACCCCATTCCATCCTCACTCCATCCCATACCCACCACTACCCCCATTCCATCCTCACTCCATCCCATACCCACCACTACCCCCATTCCATCCTCACTCCATCCCATACCCACCACTACCCCATTCCATCCTCACTCCATCCCATACCCACCACTACCCCCCATTCCATCCTCACTCCATCCCATACCCAGCATTACCCCCACCCTTATCCTCACTCCATCCCATACCCACCACTACCCCCATTCCATCCTCACTCCATCCCATACCCACCACTACCCCCCATTCCATCCTCACTCCATCCCATACCCAGCATTACCCCCATTCCATCCTCACTCCATCCCATACCCACCACTACCCCCATTCCATCCTCACTCCATCCCATACCCACCACTACCCCCATTCCATCCTCACTCCATCCCATACCCAGCATTACCCCATTCCATCCTCACTCCATCCCATACCCAGCATTACCCCCACCCTTATCCTCACTCCATCCCATATCCACCACAACCACCACCCTTATCCTCACTCCATCCCATATCCACCACTACCCCCATTCCATCCTCACTCCATCCCATACCCACCACTACCCCCATTCCATCCTCACTCCATCCCATACCCAGCATTACCCCCAATCCATCCTCACTCCATCCCATACCCAGCATTACCCCCACCCTTATCCTCACTCCATCCCATATCCACCACAACCACCACCCTTATCCTCACTCCATCCCATATCCACCACTACCCCATTCCATCCTCACTCCATCCCATACCCACCACTACCCCATTCCATCCTCAATCCATCCCATACCCAGCATTACCCCATTCCATCCTCACTCCATCCCATACCCGCCACTACCCCATTCCATCCTCACTCCATCCCATACCCACCACTACCCCCATTCCATCCTCACTCCATCCCATACCCACCACTACCCCCATTCCATCCTCACTCCATCCCATACCCACCACTACCCCCATTCCATCCTCACTCCATCCCATACCCACCACAACCCCCACCCTTATCCTCACTCCATCCCATACCCAGCATTACCCCATTCCATCCTCACTCCATCCCATACCCACCACTACCCCCATTCCATCCTCACTCCATCCCATACCCACCACTACCCCCATTCCATCCTCACTCCATCCCATACCCACCACAACCCCCACCCTTATCCTCACTCCATCCCATACCCACCACTACCCCCATTCCATCCTCACTCCATCCCATACCCACCACTACCCATTCCATCCTCACTCCATCCCATACCCACCACTACCCCCACCCTTATCCTCACTCCATCCCATACTCAGCATTACCCCCAATCCATCCTCACTCCATCCCATACCCACCACTACCCCCACCCTTATCCTCACTCCATCCCATACCCACCACTACCCCCATTCCATCCTCACTCCATCCCATACCCAGCATTACCCCCAATCCATCCTCACTCCATCCCATACCCACCACTACCCCCATTCCATCCTCACTCCATCCCATACCCAGCATTACCCCCACCCTTATCCTCACTCCATCCCATACCCACCACTACCCCCATTCCATCCTCACTCCATCCCATACCCACCACTACCCCATTCCATCCTCACTCCATCCCATACCCACCACTACCCCCATTCCATCCTCACTCCATCCCATACCCAGCATTACCCCATTCCATCCTCACTCCATCCCATACCCACCACTACCCCCATTCCATCCTCACTCCATCCCATACCCAGCATTACCCCCACCCTTATCCTCACTCCATCCCATATCCACCACAACCACCACCCTTATCCTCACTCCATCCCATATCCACCACTACCCCCATTCCATCCTCACTCCATCCCATACCCACCACTACCCCCATTCCATCCTCACTCCATCCCATACCCAGCATTACCCCCAATCCATCCTCACTCCATCCCATACCCAGCATTACCCCCAATCCATCCTCACTCCATCCCATACCCAGCATTACCCCCAATCCATCCTCACTCCATCCCATACCCAGCATTACCCCCACCCTTATCCTCACTCCATCCCATATCCACCACAACCACCACCCTTATCCTCACTCCATCCCATACCCACCACTACCCCATTCCATCCTCACTCCATCCCATACCCAGCATTACCCCCAATCCATCCTCACTCCATCCCATACCCAGCATTACCCCCAATCCATCCTCGCTCCATCCCATAACCACCACTACCCCCATTCCATCCTCACTCCATCCCTCTTTTGTTTCGCCATTGGTTTCAGTGAAAAATCCCCTTGTAACAGGAGGACCAGGATGCCACCACAACCCCCACTTCTACCCCTACCCTCATCACCCCCACCCTTTATCCCCTCCCCTTATCTTCACCTATCCTATCTTCACCCCAGGTCATCCGATCAAATATCTTTGTGAAACCCCTATTCTCACCCCATTGTATTCCAGCCCATCTCATCTCTCTTTCTTGGTCCCCTCTCTCCTATCTGTACCAGTGATAAAAAATCCTATAGTGATGTGAGGAACCAGAGCAGCAGCCATTTTGATGACATGTCTGGAGCCCCTTGGGGAAAACAAATCCATTTTCATCAGCAGACAACAGAAGATCAATAAGGTCCAGTCAAGAGGGACTGGGAGGGCCGCTATGGGGGCTGGGTGTGTGTGTGTGTGTGTGTGTGTGTGTGTGTGTGTGTGTGTGTGCGTGCGTGCGTGCGTGCGTGCGTGCGTGCGTGTATGTGTGCGTGCGTACGTGCGTGCGTGTGTGTGTGTGTGTGTGTGTGTGTGTGTGCGTGAGTATAGGGGGTGTTGAAATGGAAGTCTTCCATGCAATAGATTGGGTGAGGAAATCGTTAAATTGTTTGTATAACCATGTTTCCATCCACAGTTTTATGCGAGTAAAGTCATTCCACATAAAAAAAATGATGACAGCTTTGATGGAAACAGGAAGTTTTGGTCCAATTTCATAAATGCTGACAGATAATTTGTGCTTTTGACATGGTGGGATCTTTTTTGTGTCTGTAAAATGTATTATGCGAAAAATGGTGGTAGAAACAACTTTATACACACATTTTAATATAATAACCATCATATGAAAGTAAACGTGGAGTCACATGATGATATGTTGTGTGGTCCTCCCACTACGACTCAGGAGAGCATGCAGTTTATTAGGCTGCAGATGATATGTTGTGTGGTCCTCCCACTACGACTCAGGAAAACATGCAGTTTATTAGGCTACAGATGATATGGTGTGTGGTCCTCCCACTAAGACTCAGGAAAGCATGCAGTTTATTAGGCTGCAGATGATATGTTGTGTGGTCCTCCCACTACGACTCAGGAAAGCATGCAGTTTATTAGGCTACAGATGATATGTTGTGTGGTCCTCCCACTACGACTCAGGAAAGCATGGAGTTTATTAGACTACAGATGATATGTTGTGTGGTCCTCCCACTACGACTCAGGAAAGCATGCAGTTTATTAGGCTACAGATGATATGGTGTGTGGTCCTCCCACTAAGACTCAGGAAAGCATGCAGTTTATTAGGCTACAGATGATATGGTGTGTGGTCCTCCCACTAAGACTCAGGAAAGCATGCAGTTTATTAGACTACAGATGATATGTTGTGTGGTCCTCCCACTACGACTCAGGAAAGCATGCAGTTTATTAGACTACAGATGATATGTTGTGTGGTCCTCCCACTACGACTCAGGAAAGCATGCAGTTTATTAGGCTGCAGATGATATGTTGTGTGGTCCTCCCACTAAGACTCAGGAAAGCATGCAGTTTATTAGACTGCAGATGATATGTTGTGTGGTCCTCCCACTACGACTCAGGAAAGCATGCAGTTTATTAGACTACAGATGATATGTTGTGTGGTCCTCCCACTACGACTCAGGAAAGCATGCAGTTTATTAGGCTACAGATGATATGTTGTGTGGTCCTCCCACTACGACTCAGGAAAGCATGCAGTTTATTAGGCTACAGATGATATGGTGTGTGGTCCTCCCACTACGAATCAGGAAAGCATGCAGTTTATTAGACTACAGATGATATGGTGTGTGGTCCTCCCACTACGACTCAGGAAAGCATGCAGTTTATTAGACTACAGATGATATGTTGTGTGGTCCTCCCACTACGACTCAGGAAAGCATGCAGTTTATTAGGCTACAGATGATATGTTGTGTGGTCCTCCCACTACGACTCAGGAAAGCATGCAGTTTATTAGACTACAGATGATATGTTGTGTGGTCCTCCCACTACGACTCAGGAAAGCATGCAGTTTATTAGGCTACAGATGATATGTTGTGTGGTCCTCCCACTACGACTCAGGAAAGCATGCAGTTTATTAGGCTACAGATGAAATAAGTTATGAGGAACTTCACAGGGTGGTGAAAGTGCAAAGTGATGCGCTTGATGCTCCTTACCAAAAAATACTGATGGTCTTATTCTGGTGATATGAAGATTGTTGCTTGACTGCCGTTTGACAAATACAAATATTCTTGCTCTTATCCATTACAATCTCATCATGTAAACTAGCCTACCCGCACAGCCTACACGCACAGCCTACACGCACAGCCTACACGCACATGCACAGCCTACACGCACAGCCTACCCGCACAGCCTACCCGCACAGCCTACCCGCACAGCCTACACGCACAGCCTACACGCACAGCCTACACGCACAGCCTACCCGCACAGCCTACCCGCACAGCCTACACGCACAGCCTACACGCACAGCCTACACGCACAGCCTACACGCACTGTATCTGCGAGCTGTTGGCTAGAGCGCATGTAGATTTTTAATCATTACATGAAAACGTAAGAGAAAACGTGTGCAATACCTCATCACGTATTGATTTTCATTCGCAAGAAGTCTGTTTGGTGGAAACACCAGGGGTGAGAAAATGCGTATATTTTCTTTATGCAGATTTGAAAATATTCACATGAATCTGTCACCAAAATTATGTTAACCTAGTTAATGACAATGATTATTCTTATGGCTTTTGACTCACTGTCTTTTTGTGGCATCTTTGTTTGACAGAATACGTTAGATTCTGTCTGAATCACAAGTCCTCCCAGGGAGGAAACAATAGAAGCCTGTAGTAGACAGTCAAGACAGTAAAACAAACATGAATGTTGAAAGACAACAAACACGTATACACGAAAGGCTTTAATAATGAAGAGATTCATGGCTTGCAAGAAGTACATTATTTGCAATGCAAATTAACAACAAATGTATTGCATCATGGACCGTTCAAATCCAAAACAACCTTCTCACCTTTCAGAAAGTCCCCCCCCCCCCCATCCTCCCTTTCTCCATCAAGCAAGTGTCTGGAAATCAATTCAACAAAACCCACAGAGGCGAAACAAGCTTCCAACCGATCAAAGAGATAATTCTCCTTTAACTTTTACACACCTCACATGAGAATCCCCCCCACCCCACACACACACACACAGCTGGGTCTCATCTGTGTCTTGATGGAAAAGTACCAGACATCGTTTGACATATCCTCTATTTAACCCTGTCTCATTCCATCCAGGCGGGGAAAGATTTCTGTCACACATAGATTTCACACACACATACACACAGAACACACACAGGAAACACACACACTAATGTGGAAGAAAGACAGTGTAAATGGGATCTGACTGTGTGGAGCAGCACCAGATAATCTAATTTACCAGTAACTAAGTCTGATTCAACAGTGTGCAGCCGTAAAAACAAGCTCACCACATCCAGCAGCCATATTGTCTCTGTAAGTGGCAAAGAATGATGGGAAGGTCACCATGAATGAAGAAATCAGAAATCTAGACAAAAAGGCTAACTGGGCTTGTTCACCACATAGCTAAATGGATCAATATAATACACAGTCTCTGTAGGTAGGGATTGAAAGGGGGATGGCGAGAGATAGAAAGTTCTGAAAATAAGGAGGTAGGAAGGGTTTAAAAGGGGTAGGGAATAGGGAGTGGTGAGTAGAAGAGGGCGGTAGGGAGGGATGAAAGGATGAAGAGCCGAGGAGGGAAAGAGAGAGACTAGTGTTATTAGTGTTTCACCTCATCAATATTACTACTTCATGTAAAAAGTTATCTCCCTTTCTCAGTTCAAATAGCATTCCTCGTGTACCATAAATCTTTCAATATACAATCTAGATATTCTTGTCCTCAGAAAGGAAGAGACCATTAGACTAGTAATCACCAAGGCTTACTTTCCGCTTGTAGTTAATCTGCCTGTCCCCATCCGGCTACAGTAAGAAGACTGTGTGTAATCATCGTCACAGAAACAGCATGGTACAGGCAGCACCAGGCTCTGGCGGATGTGAATGGGAACCTTGATTACTTTTATAATATGAGAACTGATTGAGAAGTACCAACACACACACACACACACACACACACACACACACACACACACACACACACACACACACACACACACACACACACACACACACACTTACACTTCCTCCCTCCTTAGGGTACTCATTAGCGGGCAGTGTTCTATGGTTCAGGAATCTTCGGATAATTACTATATTCATATGCTGAATCTTAGTCGAACGAGAAAGAATAGAAAATTCCCAGGATGTAAAATACAATTACAACGCACAGTCCATAATTGAAGCATGACAATTGAGTTCTTCACATTTCCCTTATAACACAATGGAGTGAGAAGGGATGCCATGGACATCTCATTTCTATTACCTTCTATTCATTGTTGGACTATTTAACCATCTTAAACTAAGATGAACTATTTCAGATATATTGAATTGGGATTCTATACAGGTGAATCACATCTTTATTCCTCTATAAATAAACTCACACTACTAATCATTTGCATTGTTAAATTCTCAAGTCAGCTATGCATATTCTCTCCATTATTCTGAACTTAATTAAATTAGGGTGAATGAAATTATTGAAATGAGACTAAACTGTGTCTCTAAAACACAAGGTCCATTCGGTCTTCCCTGACTAAAACACAAGGTCACTTCGGTCTTCCCTGACTAAAACACAAGGTCCTTTCGGTCTTCCCTGACTGAAACACAAGGTCCCTTCAGTCTTCCCTGACTGAAACACAAGGTCCCTTCGGTCTTCCCTGACTGAAACACAAGGTCCCTTCGGTCTTCTCTGACTAAAACCAAGGTCCCTTCATTCTTCCCTGACTAAAACACAAGGTCCCTTCGGTCTTCCCTGACTAAAACCAAGGTCTCTTCATTCTTCCCTGACTGAAACACAAGGTCCCTTCGGTCTTCCCTGACTAAAACCAAGGTCCCTTCAGTCTTCCCTGACTAAAACACAAGGTCCCTTCGGTCTTCCCTGACTGAAACCAAGGTCCCTTCGGTCTTCCCTGACTAAAACACAAGGTCCCTTCGGTCTTCCCTGACTAAAACACAAGGTCCCTTCGGTATTCCCTGACTAAAACCAAGGTCCCTTCGGTCTTCCCTGACTGAAACACAAGGTCCCTTCGTTCTTCCCTGACTAAAACACAAGGTCCCTTCGGTCTTCCCTGACTGAAACACAAGGTCCCTTCGGTCTTCCCTGACTAAAACACAAGGTCCCTTCGGTCTTCCCTGACTGAAACACAAGGTCCGTTCGGTCTTCCCTGACTAAACACAAGGTCCCTTCGGTCTTCCCTGACTAAAACACAAGGTCCCTTCGGTCTTCCCTGACTAAAACCAAGGTCCCTTCGGTCTTCCCTGACTGAAACACAAGGTCCCTTCGGTCTTCCCTGACTAAAACACAAGGTCCCTTCGGTCTTCCCTGACTAAACACAAGGTCCCTTCGGTCTTCCCTGACTAAAACACAAGGTCCCTTTGGTCTTCCCTGACTAAACACAAGGTCCCTTCGGTCTTCCCTGACTAAACACAAGGTCCCTTCGGTCTTCCCTGACTGAAACACAAGGTCCCTTCAGTCTTCCCTGACTGAAACACAAGGTCCCTTCGGTCTTCCCTGACTGAAACACAAGGTCCCTTCGGTCTTCCCTGACTAAAACACAAGGTCCCTTCGGTCTTCCCTGACTGAAACACAAGGTCCGTTCGGTCTTCCCTGACTAAACACAAGGTCCGTTCGGTCTTCCCTGACTAAACACAAGGTCCCTTCGGTCTTCCCTGACTAAAACACAAGGTCCCTTCGGTCTTCCCTGACTAAAACCAAGGTCCCTTCGGTCTTCCCTGACTGAAACACAAGGTCCCTTCGGTCTTCCCTGACTAAAACACAAGGTCCCTTCGGTCTTCCCTGACTAAACACAAGGTCCCTTCGGTCTTCCCTGACTAAAACACAAGGTCCCTTTGGTCTTCCCTGACTAAACACAAGGTCCCTTCGGTCTTCCCTGACTAAACACAAGGGTCCCTTCGGTCTTCCCTGACTAAAACACAAGGTCCCTTCGGTCTTCCCTGACTGAAACACAAGGTCCCTTCGGTCTTCCCTGACTAAAACACAAGGTCCCTTCGGTCTTCCCTGACTAAAACACAAGGTCCCTTCGGTCTTCCCTGACTGAAACACAAGGTCCCTTCAGTCTTCCCTGACTGAAACACAAGGTCCCTTCGGTCTTCCCTGACTGAAACACAAGGTCCCTTCGGTCTTCCCTGACTAAAACCAAGGTCCCTTCAGTCTTCCCTGACTAAAACACAAGGTCCCTTCGGTCTTCCCTGACTGAAACCAAGGTCCCTTCATTCTTCCCTGACTAAACACAAGGTCCCTTCGGTCTTTCCTGACTAAAACCAAGGTCCCTTCATTCTTCCCTGACTAAAACACAAGGTCCCTTCGGTCTTCCCTGACTAAAACACAAGGTCCCTTCGGTCTTCCCTGACTAAAACACAGGTCCCTTCGGTCTTCCCTGACTAAACACAAGGTCCCTTCGGTCTTCCCTGACTAAAACACAAGGTCCCTCGGTCTTCCCTGACTAAACACAAGGTCCCTTCGGTCTTCCCTGACTAAACACAAGGTCCCTTCGGTCTTCCCTGACTAAAACACAAGGTCCCTTCGGTCTTCCCTGACTAAAACACAAGGTCCCTTCGGTCTTCCCTGACTAAACACAAGGTCCCTTCGGTCTTCCCTGACTGAAACACAAGGTCCCTTCTGTCTTCCCTGACTGAAACACAAGGTCCCTTCGGTCTTCCCTGACTAAAACACAAGGTCCCTTCGGTCTTCCCTGACTAAAACACAAGGTCCCTTCGGTCTTCCCTGACTAAAACCAAGGTCCCTTCGGTCGTCCCTGACTAAAACACAAGGTCCCTTCAGTCTTCCCTGACTGAAAAACAAGGTCCCTTCGGTCTTCCCTGACTAAAACACAAGGTCCCTTCAGTCTTCCCTGACTAAAACACAAGGTCCCTTCGGTCTTCCCTGACTAAAACACAAGGTCCCTTCGGTCTTCCCTGACTAAAACCAAGGTCCCTTCAGTCTTCCCTGACTAAAACACAAGGTCCCTTCGGTCTTCCCTGACTGAAACCAAGGTCCCTTCGGTCTTCCCTGACTAAAACACAAGGTCCCTTCGGTCTTCCCTGACTAAAACACAAGGTCCCTTCGGTATTCCCTGACTAAAACCAAGGTCCCTTCGGTCTTCCCTGACTGAAACACAAGGTCCCTTCGTTCTTCCCTGACTAAAACACAAGGTCCCTTCGGTCTTCCCTGACTGAAACACAAGGTCCCTTCGGTCTTCCCTGACTAAAACACAAGGTCCCTTCGGTCTTCCCTGACTGAAACACAAGGTCCGTTCGGTCTTCCCTGACTAAACACAAGGTCCCTTCGGTCTTCCCTGACTAAAACACAAGGTCCCTTCGGTCTTCCCTGACTAAAACCAAGGTCCCTTCGGTCTTCCCTGACTGAAACACAAGGTCCCTTCGGTCTTCCCTGACTAAAACACAAGGTCCCTTCGGTCTTCCCTGACTAAACACAAGGTCCCTTCGGTCTTCCCTGACTAAAACACAAGGTCCCTTTGGTCTTCCCTGACTAAACACAAGGTCCCTTCGGTCTTCCCTGACTAAACACAAGGTCCCTTCGGTCTTCCCTGACTAAAACACAAGGTCCCTTCGGTCTTCCCTGACTGAAACACAAGGTCCCTTCGGTCTTCCCTGACTAAAACACAAGGTCCCTTCGGTCTTCCCTGACTAAAACACAAGGTCCCTTCGGTCTTCCCTGACTGAAACACAAGGTCCCTTCAGTCTTCCCTGACTGAAACACAAGGTCCCTTCGGTCTTCCCTGACTGAAACACAAGGTCCCTTCGGTCTTCCCTGACTAAAACCAAGGTCCCTTCAGTCTTCCCTGACTAAAACACAAGGTCCCTTCGGTCTTCCCTGACTGAAACCAAGGTCCCTTCATTCTTCCCTGACTAAAACACAAGGTCCCTTCGGTCTTTCCTGACTAAAACCAAGGTCCCTTCATTCTTCCCTGACTAAAACACAAGGTCCCTTCGGTCTTCCCTGACTAAAACACAAGGTCCCTTCGGTCTTCCCTGACTAAAACACAAGGTCCCTTCGGTCTTCCCTGACTAAACACAAGGTCCCTTCGGTCTTCCCTGACTAAAACACAAGGTCCCTTCGGTCTTCCCTGACTAAACACAAGGTCCCTTCGGTCTTCCCTGACTAAACACAAGGTCCCTTCGGTCTTCCCTGACTAAAACACAAGGTCCCTTCGGTCTTCCCTGACTAAAACACAAGGTCCCTTCGGTCTTCCCTGACTGAAACACAAGGTCCCTTCTGTCTTCCCTGACTGAAACACAAGGTCCCTTCGGTCTTCCCTGACTAAAACACAAGGTCCCTTCGGTCTTCCCTGACTAAAACACAAGGTCCCTTCGGTCTTCCCTGACTAAAACCAAGGTCCCTTCGGTCGTCCCTGACTAAAACACAAGGTCCCTTCAGTCTTCCCTGACTGAAACACAAGGTCCCTTCGTCTTCCCTGACTAAAACACAAGGTCCCTTCAGTCTTCCCTGACTAAAACACAAGGTCCCTTCGGTCTTCCCTGACTAAAACACAAGGTCCCTTCGGTCTTCCCTGACTAAAACCAAGGTCCCTTCGGTCTTCCCTGACTAAAACACAAGGTCCCTTCAGTCTTCCCTGACTGAAACACAAGGTCCCTTCAGTCTTCCCTGACTGAAACACAAGGTCCCTTCGTTCTTCCCTGACTAAAACACAAGGTCCCTTCGGTCTTCCCTGACTAAACACAAGGTCCCTTCAGTCTTCCCTGACTGAAACACAAGGTCCCTTCTGTCTTCCCTGACTGAAACACAAGGTCCCTTCGGTCTTCTCTGACTAAAACCAAGGTCCCTTCATTCTTCCCTGACAAAAACACAAGGTCCCTTCGGTCTTCCCTGACTAAACACAAGGTCCCTTCGGTCTTCCCTGACTGAAACACAAGGTCCCTTCGGTCTTCTCTGACTAAAACCAAGGTCCCTTAATTCTTCCCTGAATAAAACACAAGGTCCCTTCGGTCGTCCCTGACTAAAACCAAGGTCCCTTCATTCTTCCCTGACTGAAACACAAGGTCCCTTCGGTCTTCCCTGACTAAAACACAAGGTCCCTTCGGTCTTCCCTGACAAAAAAAAAACAAGGTCCCTTCGGTCTTCACTGACTAAAACACAAGGTCCCTTCGGTCTTCCCTGACTAAACACAAGGTCCCTTCTGTCTTCCCTGACTAAAACACAAGGTCCCTTCGGTCTTCCCTGACTAAAACACAAGGTCCCTTCGGTCTTCCCTGACTAAACACAAGGTCCCTTCGGTCTTCCCTGACTGAAACACAAGGTCCCTTCGGTCTTCCTGACTAAACACAAGGTCCCTTCGGTCTTCCCTGACTAAAACACAAGGTCCCTTCGGTCTTCCCTGACTAAAACACAAGGTCCCTTCGGTCTTCCCTGACTAAAACACAAGGTCCCTTCGGTCTTCCCTGACTAAAACACAAGGTCCCTTTGGTCTTCCCTGACTAAAACCAAGGTCCCTTAGGTCTTCCTTGACTGAAACACAAGGTCCCATCGGTCTTCCCTGACTAAAACACAAGGTCCCTTCGGTCTTCCCTGACTGAAACACAAGGTCCCTTCGGTCTTCCCTGACTAATACACAAGGTCCCTTCGGTCTTCCCTGACTGATACACAAGGTCCCTTCGGTCTTCCCTGACTAAAACACAAGGTCCCTTCGGTCTTCCCTGACTGAAACACAAGGTCCGTTCGGTCTTCCCTGACTAAACACAAGGTCCCTTCGGTCTT
This sequence comes from Salmo trutta, assembly GCF_901001165.1. Classification (NCBI taxonomy): domain Eukaryota; kingdom Metazoa; phylum Chordata; class Actinopteri; order Salmoniformes; family Salmonidae; genus Salmo; species Salmo trutta. The sequence goes on along the minus strand of NC_042992.1, from coordinate 22,539,157 downwards.
CCCTGACTAAAAACACAAGGTCCCTTCGGTCTTCCCTGACTAAATACAAGGTCCCTTCGGTCTTCCCTGACTAAACACAAGGTCCCTTCGGTCTTCCCTGACTGAAACACAAGGTCCTTTCGGTCTTCCCTGACTAAACTCAAGGTCCCTTCGGTCTTCCCTGACTAAAACACAAGGTCCCTTCGGTCTTCCCTGACTAAAACACAAGGTCCCTTCGGTCTTCCTGACTAAAACACAAGGTCCGTTCGGTCTTCCCTGACTAAAACACAAGGTCCCTTCGGTATTCCCTGACTAAAACCAAGGTCCCTTCGGTCTTCCCTGACTGAAACACAAGGTCCCTTCGTTCTTCCCTGACTAAAACACAAGGTCCCTTCGGTCTTCCCTGACTGAAACACAAGGTCCCTTCGGTCTTCCCTGACTAAAACACAAGGTCCCTTCGGTCTTCCCTGACTGAAACACAAGGTCCGTTCGGTCTTCCCTGACTAAACACAAGGTCCCTTCGGTCTTCCCTGACTAAAACACAAGGTCCCTTCGGTCTTCCCTGACTAAAACCAAGGTCCCTTCGGTCTTCCCTGACTGAAACACAAGGTCCCTTCGTCTTCCCTGACTAAAACACAAGGTCCCTTCGGTCTTCCCTGACTAAAACACAAGGTCCCTTCGGTCTTCCCTGACTAAACACAAGGTCCCTTCGGTCTTCCCTGACTAAAACACAAGGTCCCTTCGGTCTTCCCTGACTAAACACAAGGTCCCTTCGGTCTTCCCTGACTAAAACACAAGGTCCCTTCGGTCTTCCCTGACTAAAACACAAGGTCCCTTTGGTCTTCCCTGACTGAAACACAAGGTCCGTTCGGTCTTCCCTGACTAAACACAAGGTCCCTTCGGTCTTCCCTGACTAAAACACAAGGTCCCTTCGGTCTTCCCTGACTAAATACAAGGTCCCTTCGGTCTTCCCTGACTAAACACAAGGTCCCTTCGGTCTTCCCTGACTGAAACACAAGGTCCCTTCGGTCTTCCCTGACTAAAACACAAGGTCCCTTCGGTCTTCCCTGACTAAAACACAAGGTCCCTTCGGTCTTCCCTGACTAAAACACAAGGTCCCTTCGGTATTCCCTGACTAAAACCAAGGTCCCTTCGGTCTTCCCTGACTGAAACACAAGGTCCCTTCGTTCTTCCCTGACTAAAACACAAGGTCCCTTCGGTCTTCCCTGACTGAAACACAAGGTCCCTTCGGTCTTCCCTGACTAAAACACAAGGTCCCTTCGTTCTTCCCTGACTGAACACAAGGTCTGTTCGGTTCTTCCCTGACTAAACACAAGGTCCCTTCGGTCTTTCCCTGACTAAAACACAAGGTCCCTTCGGTCTTCCTGACTAAAACCAAGGTCCCTTCGGTCTTCCCTGACTGAAACACAAGGTCCCTTCGGTCTTCCCTGACTAAAACACAAAGGTCCCTTCGGTCTTCCCTGACTAAACACAAGGTCCCTTCGGTCTTCCCTGACTAAAACACAAGGTCCTTTGGTCTTCCCTGACTAAACACAAGGTCCCTTCGGTCTTCCCTGACTAAACACAAGGTCCCATCGGTCATCCCTGACTAAAACACAAGGTCCCTTCGGTCTTCCCTGACTGAAACACAAGGTCCCTTCGGTCCTTCCCTGACTAAAACACAAGGTCCCTTCGGTCTTCCCTGACTAAACACAAGGTCCCTTCGGTCTTCCCTGACTGAAACACAAGGTCCCTTCAGTCTTCCCTGACTGAAACACAAGGTCCCTTCGGTCTTCCCTGACTGAAACACAAGGTCCCTTCGGTCTTCCCTGACTAAAACCAAGGTCCCTTCAGTCTTCCCTGACTAAAACACAAGGTCCCTTCGGTCTTCCCTGACTGAAACCAAGGTCCCTTCATTCTTCCCTGACTAAAACACAAGGTCCCTTCGGTCTTCCTGACTAAAACCAAGGTCCCTTCATTCTTCCCTGACTAAAACACAAGGTCCCTTCAGTCTTCCCTGACTAAAACACAAGGTCCCTTCGGTCTTCCCTGACTAAAACACAAGGTCCCTTCGGTCTTCCCTGACTAAACACAAGGTCCCTTCGGTCTTCCCTGACTAAAACACAAGGTCCCTTCGGTCTTCCCTGACTAAACACAAGGTCCCTTCGGTCTTCCCTGACTAAACACAAGGTCCCTTCGGTCTTCCCTGACTAAAACACAAGGTCCCTTCGGTCTTCCCTGACTAAAACACAAGGTCCCTTCGGTCTTCCCTGACTGAAACACAAGGTCCCTTCTGTCTTCCCTGACTGAAACACAAGGTCCCTTCGGTCTTCCCTGACTAAAACACAAGGTCCCTTCGGTCTTCCCTGACTAAACCACAAGGTCCCTTCGGTCTTCCCTGACTAAAACCAAGGTCCCTTCGGTCGTCCCTGACTAAAACACAAGGTCCCTTCAGTCTTCCCTGACTGAAAAACAAGGTCCCTTCGGTCTTCCCTGACTAAAACACAAGGTCCCTTCAGTCTTCCCTGACTAAAACACAAGGTCCCTTCGGTCTTCCCTGACTAAAACACAAGGTCCCTTCGGTCTTCCCTGACTAAAACCAAGGTCCCTTCGGTCTTCCCTGACTAAAACACAAGGTCCCTTCAGTCTTCCCTGACTGAAACACAAGGTCCCTTCAGTCTTCCCTGACTGAAACACAAGGTCCCTTCGTTCTTCCCTGACTAAAACACAAGGTCCCTTCGGTCTTCCCTGACTAAACACAAGGTCCCTTCAGTCTTCCCTGACTGAAACACAAGGTCCCTTCGGTCTTCCCTGACTGAAACACAAGGTCCCTTCGGTCTTCTCTGACTAAAACCAAGGTCCCTTCATTCTTCCCTGACAAAACACAAGGTCCCTTCGGTCTTCCCTGACTAAACACAAGGTCCCTTCGGTCTTCCCTGACTGAAACACAAGGTCCCTTCGGTCTTCTCTGACTAAAACAAGGTCCCTTCATTCTTCCCTGCTAAAAACACAAGGTCCCTTCGGTCGTCCCTGACTAAAACCAAGGTCCCTTCATTCTTCCCTGACTGAACACAAGGTCCCTTCGGTCTTCCCTGACTAAAAAAACACAAGGTCCCTTCGGTCTTCCCTGACTAAAACACAAGGCCCTTCGGTCTTCACTGACTAAAACAAGGTCCCTTCGGTCTTCCCTGACTAAACACAAGGTCCCTTCGGTCTTCCCTGACTAAAACACAAGGTCCCTTCGGTCTTCCCTGACTAAAACACAAGGTCCCTTCGGTCTTCCCTGACTAAACACAGGTCCCTTCGGTCTCCCTGACGAAACACAAGTCCCTTCGGTCTTCCTGACTAAACCAGTCCCTTCGGTTCTCTTCCCTGACTAAAACACAAGGTCCCTTCGGTCTTCCCTGACTAAAAACACAAGGTCCACTTCGGTCCTTCCCTGACTAAAACACAAGGTCCCTTCCGGGTCTTCCCTGACTAAAACACAAGGTTCCCTTCGGTCTTCCCTGACTAAAACCAAGGTCCCTTAGGTCTTCCTTGACTGAAACCAAGGTCCCATCGGTCTTCCCTGACTAAAACACAAGGTCCCTTCGGTCTTCCCCTGACTAAAACACAAGGTCCCTTCGGTCTTCCCTGACTAAACACAAGGTCCCTTCGGTCTTCCCTGACTGAAACACAAGGTCCCTTCGGTCTTCCTGACTAAACACAAGGTCCCTTCGGTCTTCCCTGACTAAAACACAAGGTCCCTTCGGTTCTTCCCTGACTAAAACACAAGGTCCCTTCGGTCTTCCCTGACTAAAACACAAGGTCCCTTCGGTCTTCCCTGACTAAAACACAAGGTCCCTTCGGTCTTCCCTGACTAAAACCAAGGTCCCTTAGGTCTTCCTTGACTGAAACACAAGGTCCCATCGGTCTTCCCTGACTAAAACACAAGGTCCCTTCGGTCTTCCCTGACTGAACACCAAGGTCCCTTCGGTCTTCCCTGACTAATACACAAGGTCCCATCGGTCTTCCCTGACTAAAACACAAGGTCCCTTCGGTCTTCCCTGACTGAAACACAAGGTCCCTTCGGTCTTCCCTGACTAAAACACAGGTCCCTTCGGTCTTCCCTGACTGAAACACAAGGTCCGTTCGGTCTTCCCTGACTAAACACAAGGTCCCTTCGGTCTTCCCTGACTAAAACACAAGGTCCCTTCGGTCTTCCCTGACTAAACACAAGGTCCCTTCGGTCTTCCCTGACTAAAACACAAGGTCCCTTCGGTCTTCCCTGACTAAACACAAGGTCCCTTCGGTCCTTCCCTGACTAAAACACAAGGTCCCTTCGGTCTTCCCTGACTAAAACACAAGGTCCCTTTGGTCTTCCCTGACTGAAACACAAGGTCCGTTCGGTCTTCCCTGACTAAAACACAAGGGCCCTTCGGTCTTCCCTGACTAAAACACAAGGTCCCTTCGGTCTTCCCTGACTAAATACAAGGTCCCTTCGGTCTTCCCTGACTAAACACAAGGTCCCTTCGGTCTTCCCTGACTGAAACACAAGGTCCCTTCGGTCTTCCTGACCTAAACTCAAGGTCCCTTCAGGGTTCTTCCCTGACTAAAACACAAGGTCCCTTCGGTCTTCCCTGACTAAACACAAGGTCCCTTCGGTATTCCCTGACTAAAACCAAGGTCCCTTCGGTCTTCCCTGACTGAAACACAAGGTCCCTTCGTTCTTCCCTGACTAAACACAAGGTCCCTTCGGTCTCCTGACTGAAACACAAGGTCCCTTCGGTCTTCCCTGACTAAAACACAAGGTCCCTTCGTTCTTCCCTGACTGAAACACAAGGTCTGTTCGGTCTTCCCTGACTAAACACAAGGTCCCTTCGGTCTTCCCTGACTAAAACACAAGGTCCCTTCGGTCTTCCCTGACTAAAAACCAAGGTCCCTTCGGTCTTTCCCTGACTGAAACACAAGGTCCCTTCGGTCTTCCCTGACTAAACACAAGGTCCCTTCGTCTTCCCTGACTAAACACAAGGTCCCTTCGTCTTCCCTGACTTAAAACACAAGGTCCCTTTGGTCTTCCCGGAATAACACAAGGTCCCTTCGGTCTTCCCTGACTAAACACAAGGTCCCTTCGGTCATCCCTGACTAAAACACAAGGTCCCTTCGGTCTTCCCTGACTGAAACACAAGGGTCCCTTCGTTTTCCCTGACTAAAACACAAGGTCCCTTCGGTCTTCCCTGACTAAACACAAGGTCCCTTCGGTCTTCCCTGACTGAAAACACAAGGTCCCTTCAGTCTTCCCTGACTGAAACACAAGGTCCCTTCGGTCTTCCCTGACTGAAACACAAGGGTCCCTTCGGTCTTCCCTGACTAAACCCAAGGTCCCTTCAGTCTTCCCTGACTAAAACACAAGGTCCCTTCGGTCTTCCCTGACTGAAAACCAAGGTCCCTTCATTCTTCCCTGACTAAAACACAAGGTCCCTTCGGTCTTCCTGACTAAAACCAAGGTCCCTTCAGTTCTTCCCTGACTAAAACACAAGGTCCCTTCGTCTTCCTGACTAAAACACAAGGTCGCCTTCGGTCGTCCCTTGTCCCTGACCTAAAAACACAAGGTCCCTTCGTTCTTCCCTGACTAAACACAAGGTCCCTTCGGTCTTTCCCTGACTAAACACAAGGTCCCTTCGGTCTTCCTGACTGAAACACAAGGTCCCTTCGGTCTTCCCTGACAAAACACAAGGTCCTTCGGTCATTCCCTACTAAAACACACATGTCCCTTCGGTCCTTCCCGTGACTAAACACAAGGGTCCCTTCGGTCTTCCCTGACTGAAACACAAGGTCCCTTCTGTCTTCCCTGACTGAAACACAAGGTCCTTCGGTCTTCCCTGACTAAAACACAAGGTCCCTTCGGTCTTCCCTGACTAAAACACAAGGTCCCTTCGTGTAACTTCCCTGACTAAAACCAAGGTCCCTTCGGTCGTCCCTGACTAAACACAGGTCCCTTCAGTCTTCCCTGACTGAAAAACAAGGTCCCTTCGGTCTTCCCTGAACTAAAACACAAGGTCCCTTCAGTCTTCCCTGACTAAAACACAAGGTCCCTTCGGTCTTCCCTGACTAAAACACAAGGTCCCTTCGGTCTTCCCTGACTAAAAACCAGGTCCCTTCGGTCTTCCCTGACTAAAACACAAGGTCCCTTCAGTCTTCCCTGACTGAAACACAAGGTCCCTTCAGTCTTCCCTGACTGAAACACAAGGTCCCTTCGTTCTTCCCTGACTAAAACACAAGGTCCCTTCGGTCTTCCCTGACTAAACACAAGGTCCCTTTCAGTCCTTCCTGACTGAAACACAAGGTCCCTTCGGTCTTCCCTGACTGAAACACAAGGTCCCTTCGGTCTTCTCTGACTAAAACCAAGGTCCCTTCATTCTTCCCTGACAAAAACACAAGGTCCCTTCGGTCTTCCCTGACTAAACACAAGGTCCCTTCGGTCTTCCCTGACTGAAACACAAGGGCCCTTCGGGCTTCTCTAACTAAAACCAAGGTCCTTCATCTTCCCTGACTAAAACACAAGGTCCCTTCGGTCGTCCCTGACTAAAACCAAGGTCCCTTCATTCTCCCTGACTGAAACACAAGGTCCCTTCGGTCTTCCCTGACTAAAACACAAGGTCCCTTCGGTCTTCCTGACTAAAACACAAGGTCCCTTCGTCTTCAATTCCCCCTTCCTGACTAAACACAAGGTCCCTTCGGTCTTCCCTGACTAAAACACAAGGTCCCTTCGTCTTCCCTGACTAAAACACAAGGTCCCTTCGGTCTTCCTGACTAAACACAAGGTCCCTTCGGTCTTCCCTGACTGAAACACAGGTCCCTTCGGTCTTCTGACTAAACACAAGGTCCCTTCGGTCTTCCCTGACTAAAACACAAGGTCCCTTCGGTCTTCCCTGACTAAAACACAAGGTCCCTTCGGTCTTCCCTGACTAACACAAGGTCCCTTCGGTCTTCCCTGACTAAAACACAAGGTCCCTTCGGTCTTCCCTGACTAAAACCAAGGCCCTTAGGTCTTCCTTGACTGAACACAAGGTCCCATCGGTCTTCCCTGACTAAAACACAAGGTCCCTTCGGTCTTCCCTGACTGAAACACAAGGTCCCTTCGGTCTCTCCTGACTAATACACAAGGTCCCTTCGGTCTTCCCTGACGAAAACACAAGGTCGTTCGGTCTTCCCTGACTAAACACAAGGTCCTTCGGTCTTCCCTGACTAAAACAAAGGTCCCTTCGTCTTCCCTGACTAAATACAAGGTCCCTTCGGTCTTCCCTGACTAAACCACAAGGTCCCTTCGGTCTTCCCTGACTGAAACACA